>NC_077227.1:157132852-157407852 GCF_027887165.1 Monodelphis domestica
GTAGCACTCTCTATTTATTTGTTTGTTTGTTTGTTTATTTATTTATTTATTTTGAGGCCTTACCTTTGGTCTTGGAATCAGTACTGTGTATTGGTTCCAAGGCAGAGGAATGGTAAGGGCTAGGCAATGGGGGTCAAGTGACTTGCCCAGGGTCTCATACCTGGGAAGTGTCTGGGGCCAGATTTGAACTAAGGACCTCCTGACTCTAGGCCTGGCTCTCAATCCACTGAGCTACCCAGCTACTCTCTAGCACACTCTCTTTTAAAGGCATTTTCTCTTGAGTCACTTTCCCTAATGCCATGTCTACCAATCACAGCTGATGCTCTGCTCTAGGACTGCCCAGAAGGTAGGTAGTTCATTCTGATTCATCACTCACTATCGTACACATGGGTCACAGACCTCCCACTTCATGATTAAGTGGGATATTCGCACTTTTGGTGATTAGATCTAAATAGGCACATCTTCATATTTACTTTTTAAGTACTGTGTTTGCGCTTTTTGTGATTGAATTTTAAAAATAGGCAGGTCTCCATACTTTTTAAGTAGGGTGTTTACACTTATGGGGGTTAAAATCTAAAACTAGACATGAGTTACAATTTAAATCTTCACAATGGGGAAGAGCTAAGTACCTTCATTGTTACAATCAGGGAGAGCTATCCAATCTTCACATCAGCTAGATATTATCCATCTTTAAAAGTCTAGCCTATTCTATAGATAATCTCTGAACCCTTCCTAGAGCAGGTTAGCCCCAAAGAAATGTCTCATTGTATTATTATTTACCACATTGTATTGTTATAAAATCATAGGCTATCAGGGCTCAAAAAGGCCTCAGAGCTCATCTAGTCCAATCCTGTCTTTTTACAGATGAAAAAGTAGAAACTCGAGAGTACTGAAGTGATGTGTTCCTGGCTACAGAGTACG
The DNA here is from genome assembly GCF_027887165.1 of Monodelphis domestica. NCBI lineage: Eukaryota > Metazoa > Chordata > Mammalia > Didelphimorphia > Didelphidae > Monodelphis > Monodelphis domestica. The sequence continues at coordinate 157,133,774 of NC_077227.1, forward strand.
AGAGGCAGGGTTAGAGCCTTGGTCTCCAGATAGCTTGAGTCTAGTGTTCTTTACTCCATACCACAATATAACATCTTTTTTATATAGGTTTTTTCTTTCTCCAGATTGCCTGGAAACATGTTGAAGACAAGGATTCTGTGTCTTCTGTTTTTATAGTCTTCATAGCCCTTACTCATGTTTCCTGTTTATTTTGACTGATTTACCATACTGGCCTACTATAGGTGTTCAGATATTTGTTAAGGACCTTTAAGAGTTAATGGTCTTCCTAAACTACTCTTATTTGCTCCTAGGAAGTAGTTTGTGAGACAGGATGTGGCCAACCATTGAGTAAATGAGAACTGTTCCTCTCTGGAAGAAAAGGAAGTAGGTGGGGAGAAGTGAAGATTATCTATGTTCTGCCTCCAAATCTTTTTATCTGTTACTTCAGTTACTTCAAGACTTTCCCTATTTTTCTAATAAGTCAGCAAATTATGGTTATTTTTACCTAAAGAGGTCAAAGTTTAAAAAGGGGGAACATTCTACATGTATTTTCCTTTTGATGACAACTAAGGTAAATCTGGATTGAAGTTTTTAGTTTGACTTATGTTTTTATCTTGATCAGTAACATATATCATGCTATTTAAAATTTTTAAATATTCATTTATTATTATTATCTACCCTTCCCATTTTTCCTCCCTCACACTTGAAAATTTTTTTTAAATCCTTATGCATAGCCTAGCAAAACAAACTTCCACATTGGACCAAATCCCAAAATACACGTCTCATTATTCATTGTAAGTTCATTACTCCTGAGGCAGGAAGTGGATAGCCCACTTTTATCTTCTATCCTTTGGTATGTTGTTTTATAATTGTTTTGATCAGAGTTCTAAAGTCTAGCGTATCAAGGTTTTTTAAAAAAAATTAAGTTTGTTGTAATTTCAGAAATTGTTCTCTGATTTGCTAGAGGCAGCTAAATGGAACATTGTATAGAGTGAGAGACTTAAGAGGCAGAAAGGACCTGAATTAAAATCCTTCCTCTAATGCTTACTTACTGTCTGATCACCCTAGATAAATTATTTAGTCTCAGTTTCCTCTTGAGTAAAATGGGAATAAAAATAGCACCCACATCACAGGATTGTTGTGAGAATCAAGTGAAATCATCTATGTAAAGTGCCTTGTAAACATTACATGCTATTTAAATGCTATCTATCATCATTATTAGGTCTGCTTACTTTATTCTGTATTGGTTCCTAGAGCTCTTCCTAGTTTATTCTGAAACTGTCCATTTTGTCATTTTTATGATGCAATATCCTACTCTGTTCATATTGCCTTAATTTAGCTATAAATATTTTTGTTCATATAGGTCCTTTTCCTCTTTCTTTGATTTCTTTATAATATAGGCCTAATCGTAGCAATGTCAGGACAAAAGGGGCCATGCCCAATTTAGTAACTTTTGAGGCATAGTTCTAAATAACTTTTCAGAGTAGCTGGACCAATTTACAATCAATTCACCAACAATTCCTTAGTGTACCTATTTTCCCACAGTCCTTCCACCATTTGCCATTTTCCTCTTTTGTTATCTTTGCCAATCTGGTGAGTATGAGGTAGAACATAAGAGTTGTTTTATTTGCATTTCTCTAATTATTAGTGATTTGGAGCAATATTTCTTATGTTTGCTGGTAGCTTGCATTTCTTTCTTTGAAAACTGCCTGTACATGTCTTTTGATCATTTATCTATTAGGAAATGGACTCATAAATTTAACCAATTCCTTACACATTTTGAATATAAGACCTTTAACAGAGAAATTTGATGCAAAACATTTTCCCAGTTACCTGTTTGTCTATATCTAATTTTAACTACATTAGTTTTATTTGTGGGGGGAAAACCCCCTAAAATTCAATGCAATCAAAATGTTCATATTTTTTCTCTCTATGACTTTTGAGGTGTGAACTCTTCCTCTATCCATATATCTGAAAGGTAATTTCCCCTTTGTTTTTCTAATTTGCTTATGATGTCTAAACTGTATACGCAATTGAAGTTTACCTTGGTATAAGGTGTGAGTGTTGTTTTGTACTGATTGCCAGCTTTCCAGTTTCCTGGAAGTTTTTTGTCACATAGTGCGTTCTTACTCACTGGGATTCTTATAGTTACTGAACACTTTGCTGCCATTTTCATTTGCTTCTGTATATTGTGGTCCTAATCTGTTCCACTGATCAACCTATAGTGGTAGTCTCTCAGTGACCGAGAATGACGATTGTCTTTGTGCGTTTTTATCTACGGTGTACCCTCATGTGGCTTTGAAGTCCAAAGGCTGAGGCGCAGTCTGTGGCACATGGGGCCTGGAACTCCAGTTGTTACGGGAGGTGCGGCTGTGGCCTGGTGTCAACGTTCACGCGCAGCGGCAAGACGTCCGCTCATCTTCAAAGGTGGTGGCGGCCTGGTTAATGTGGGTTCGCCAGCTGCTTCTGATAGAGGCAGCGAGTTCTACTTGCTTTGGTGTAAAGCCAGCCCACTTCAAGTTGGACTTTAGCTGATCCTTGAATCTTTTCTTTGGTCGGCCTTGTTTCCTGAGTCCAGCTGACAGTTCACCATAGAATACCTGTCTTGGTATTCGCTGTGGGTCCATGCGGATGACGTGTCCAGACCATCGTAGCTGGGCTTTGAGGACCAGGACTTCGATGCTGGTGGAGTTGGCTCTGTCGAGGACTTCCTGGTTGGTGATTCGGTCCTGCCATCGGATCCTCATGATTGAGGGAGGGAGCGTTGGTGGAATTGCTCCAGCTGTTTCATGTGCTTCCGGTACAGTGTCCATGTCTCACAACCGTACAGGAGCGAGCTGAGGACCACTGCGTTGTACACTTTGAGCTTCGTCGCAGTGCTTACACCTCTGTGTTGGAGGACTTTGGAGCGCAGCCGCCCGAGTATCTTTGTGCACACTCATCTTTGATCAACCTATATTTCTTTACTATTACCCAAGTGTTTTGATGATTTTATTTGTTTGTAGAATAGTTTGAGATCTGCTTCTTCCTCACTTTTCCCCATTACTGTTGCATTCCTGTAAAGATCTTTCTTATCCTTATTCTTAGTCGATCCTTAAAACGCCTTTTGGGTAAATGTTTATCCTTATTTAGAAGATGAGGAAACGGAGTTCCGAGTGACTCAGCAAGTTAGTGGCAAGTAAGTTCTAGACTAGAAAACAGCTTTCTTGACTCTTAGATCATTGTTCTTTCTACTGTTTAAGTGCCTTTTAAGTAAGGTAAGTGTTATGTATTTTATTCTAAAGCAGATTTTAATGGTGAATTTACAACTTTAGAAACAAGTAGTATTCATAATCTCTCAGGGGTCTAATATTATTTGTGTATAGCAAATTGACAAGAGGACTTAAAACATAATTTGGTGGACTTCCATATCACTTGAAAAACATCATTTAGAATATATGTGCATATGTTGAATGAATATATATTAATAACATAAAGCTAATTTTGTTTGAAAATCAGTGTTGCCATTTATTGTCTCATGAGTAATATAGCTCAGCCTATCGATAAGGGCCTGACTTAAATAGCATTGTGGATTTGATTGTTCTGTCAAAGACTTCTTGATAGAAAACTTTGCCCCTTCTACTAAAAAAAGTGAAATGTATATAAAGAAGTTTCTCAGTGGGCTCTGGTGGAGTTGAATAGCTGAGCCAAGCAGCTTTTTTCAGACTTCATACACTGATTACTCAACATATCATCCAGAGAAAGTGATTTTACCATGTGTCTAAAACATGTCCAGAATCCATTTTTATAAAAGGTCCGTTACCTTATGTTTTTTCAAATGAATTTATGTGTGTTGCTAACATGCCTAGTTGGCTTCCTTACTAAATTCATTGTAGAATTTAGTCCAAGAATTTCAAGCTAAAAATTGGTTCCAATTGAACTGTGAAATACTGCCTGCTTTTTTATAAGACACAACCTCTGAGTGGTAGTTTCTTTATCTGTAATATGGGCTTAATGATATTTCTACTGTCTTATACACAAAGTTATGAAGAAATTAAGGCCTAGAGCAGTGAAATGATTTGCCAGTGGTCACACAACTAGTTAATGACAAAGGTAGAATAAGATATGGAAAACAATAAAATTCTATTTAAATGTAAGGCATGATTACGTGAAAAGGACATATTATAGTTATTAGTATAACTAAAGGGAGAAAAAGGAAACTTTCCAAAATTCATAGCATTTAGAATTAGAAGGAGCCTTAGAGATGGCCTAATCCTCATTAAACAACTTTTTTTGATAGGTGTAGATATATATGAAGTATAGCAGAAAAGGGCAAGAAAAAAGGATATTGATTTTGCTGGTGGTCTTCTGTATAAGAGGGTCATTCCCTCTTAGACACTTCTCCCAGCTTTTGAGATATAATTTAGGTTGAATATAAAAGTAGAATAATCCATAGTGAGCATTTTTAAGCAACAAAGAATTTTAAAATGTATATTCTTTTTTTATTTTATACTCTTAATAGACTATGGTATAGTGTAAACATAACTTTTATATATACTGGGAAACAAAAACATTTTTGTTTCTTGAATTATTGCAGTTATTGCAACATTTTATTTATTGAGGTGGTCTGGAACCAATCTTGCAATATCTCTGAGTCTGCCTATTCAGGTGTTCCATGAACATCAAATCATCTCTATTTTTCTGGGATGGGGTCTATTGATCTATTTATTCCCCTTTGGCCCCTTCATCATCTTTGTATCCAAAGTTCCCTTTCCTCGTTACCACTCCCCTCTTTGTGATGTTTTCCCCAATATAATTGAGAAGAATTAATTTTAGTATTGTATTAATATCAGTTGTAATAGTTTCCTTTTTGTCAAAAGGACATATTGACTGTATGAACCTCTCTCTCCACATTCCTAGGTAGCCCTAGTATGTATCCTGGCAGATCTAGTCTTAATCAGGTTGGGATGCTACTTCACTTTAGGAATCTGAGTTTTCCTTAGGCTTCTTAGGAGTTATCAAAGTGCCCTTATGAAACTGATCTAGTGAAGCTTGTTTTCTTTTTTTTTCTTCCAAAATTCTGTAAAGTTCTTTTATTTGATAAACAAATATATGCACCTAAGGTTGATGTAGGGAAGTATATAGAACATTAATGGAGGAGGGATCTAATACACAAAGGAGGTGAAATTTTTTTTCTTGATAACTAGAGCTTTTTATAAAAAAGAAAAGCCTGTAATAAGGAATTTTTAATCCTGTAATGATATAAAGTTTTTGCTGTAGAAGCCTCATGTCATCTAGAGAAGGGGTATCTTGAATGTTTCTCTTTGGTGCTGAGGAAACAACATTGGCAGTAGTCTCAATCATTTCTCAGGGGGGTATTTAGTGCTAGTTATTTACTAGCTAGTGCTAGTAAAATAGATGGCCAGAAGTGCCTCCTTTTTATAGCTTCAGGTATAGGCTTTGACTCCTTCTGGGTTGGATCCACTGGGACATACTTTTCTCCAGGGTATGCTGAACGAATTTGGGTGGAAATTTCTGTTGAAGATCTAGGAGTAAAACATTCACACACAGTCTCTGAAAAATAGAATTTGGTTCTTCATTTCTCTTGACTTTAGGTTTGGCTTTATTTTGTTCTTCCTTGTTTTTTAAATACCACCAGTACCCTTTGGAAAGGTGGTAATGACAATATGACATAGCTTCATCAAAAGCTGACTAAATTCCCATGTAGCACACTCTAGACTTTATGACAGATCCCAAGTCAGGTGCCAGATAATTGCTCCAGCAATGATAGGATAATCAGCTAATAGGGTGACTTGTGTGTAGAGGATTGCTGCTATTATTTCTGAATGATAAAAAGAATTGGCTGTTGGGCATGCAGAAAGATGTACTCTACTCCAACCATTTGATTTAAATACTTCATTGTGAGTCTCTGCATTTTGACCACTTCATTATTACATGTCTAATCATTAAAATAGTCAGTTCCTTCAGAGAAGTAGTCTAAGACACTACCACTGTTCAGTATAGGGATCTAGGAACTGTCAACCCATGACATTCCCAGCAGGTTATCTCCAATGCCTACACTACCATAGCTCCAGACCCACAGCAGCCTGAAACCTATTTTCTTGCTTAAATGGCCAGAGGTGCCTGGAGCCTCATGACCAGTCCTCACTCTTCACATGACAGACCCTTTCTCCTTCTGAACCCATAAAAATCTTTTGCTTGGCTTCCTTATATACTCAGATTCATGGCTGTGCCACTGGCTTGAAACACTCCAAATCTCAACTAAAGAGGCCTTTTTCTGATTTATTTCAGAACTTGACATCAATTGGTGTCAGAAGTGGGATTCATTGAAGATCATATCTTTTTTCCCCCCTAGAACTGAACTGTTTATTGGGGAATAGATTTGGAAAGGGCATGAGAGGAGGGAGAGATAGACAGCCTCTCTTCCAGCTCCCCAACACTTTGTGGATGAGTATATGCCAGGGGTAAAACTGCAGATCAAGCCTTTTCAAAGGAGAATTAAACAGAGGCCAAGATGGTTCTGCCTTTCCAGGTCCTGGGAATGGGCTTCTCACTCCTTGGTACAAGCCTGAGCCCCTTGCACTCGAAATCCTAAACCCCCTCCCATCAGGATTGGTAAATTTCTGATCCTGCCTAATTTCCTGAATTCTTGACATTTACAGTTGAGTAAGCTACTTTAATTGAGAAATTTGGTAAAGACCCATAGGAACCCATGGATTGCCGGCCTTGGCCTTCCCTGATTTTTTTTGGAACTTCTGACCAATTGGCCTTTGAAGTAGGGTTTGGATGCTTGCAAGTTGATTGGAATGGTTTGACTAAAGTAGTTTTCTTCTCCTGGAAGGATTAGACTAATTAGAATCTCAAAGGAAATGAAGCTGCAGCCTTCTTTTTGTGGTGTTTTGTGTCTCTGTGTGTAAATTAGCCTAGTAAATTGTACACTGTGTATGCAAGTTAGGCAACAAGTAACTCAAATGAGAATAGGATTCTTTTTATCTTATGTGTGCTTCAGCAAAGAGTCTGGCAAAATGGAGGCTTAAATCTACCTGATGTAGGTTTAAATCTGTCTGATCTGCCAACAAGGACTTGGCTCTCTAGGAGAATGTCAGGAAGGAAAACTTTGCCAATAAGCATTTTCTGTCTCTTTTGCCTTTTACCACTGCTTAAATTCAAACTAGTTTTTTCCAGAATAAATAAGAGAAAAAAAGACCATGATCATATCTTTGAATATTGCCTGTGTAATTGCTATGTGACCATGTGTTTCAGGTTTTATAAATGATAAAAGTAAAAAAATAACTATATTTGTGTTTAAAGAGAATTTTTTCTTAGAATAAATCGATATCTCTTAGATCCAAAGTTTGAAAGACATGAAAAACTTAAAAAGGAGCTTTTGGTTATGGCTTCTTAACTAATTTGAGACTAAATTTATAACTGAATTACAAATACTGTGAATTCTGAAATTGTGATTTCAATAAATAAGAGCTTAACAAATGCCTTTCCATTTATTAATTTTACTGAGGAAATAAACAGTAAATAAATTTACCTTTTTTTTTTTTTAGGTAGAAGAGTATATTAACAAGTAGGAGGATCAGGAAAGACTTCCCTTAAGTGGTGGCAGCTGAGTTGAGACTTAAAGGAAGCAGGGTTCTTAGAGGCAGAGGTTTATAGGAGGACACTATAAACATGAGGACAGACAATTTGTGCAAAATGGGTTAGGGAAAGGGGTTGCAAATGACATATTCAGGGAATAGCCAGTAGGCCAATTGGGTTGGAGCATAGATGGTGTGAAACAGAATAATTTCAAGTCTGGAAGGAGAACTTGGAACCAGATTGTGAAGGTCATTAAATGCCAGAATGTTGATAAATTCTTCTAAGGGCAGCTGAATGGCACAATGGATAGAGCAGTGGGCTTGGAATCAGGAAGACATCTTCATGAATTCAAATCTGGCCTCAGACACTTACTAGCTGGGTGACCCTTGGCAATTCATTTTACCTTGTTGGACTCAGTTTCCTCATCTGTAAGATTGAGCTAGAGAAGGAAATGGCAAACCACTCCAATATTTTTGCCAAGAAAACCCCAAATGGAATCATAGGGACATAATTGAAATGACTGAACAACAATGACAGCTGGTATGATGATATATTTATTAACCCTCTCCGAGAATAAATAGAGGTGGCAGAGAAACTCCAGTTTGCCTCCTCAAATCATTATTATGCTTACACTTCAGTTCATAGAGCCTCCTTCTTCCCTATAAGAGGCAAGAGTTGTCATTCTTTGGGTTTCTAGACCTTTGTTCTCCATTCCTGGTTTTTTGTCTTTCCTTCCCAATAACATTATGATGATCCTTCTCATTTCAAGGAGTACAATATTTGAGAAAATAATTTTATAGGAGTAGAGGAGTGGATGGCCTATAATTAAGTCAAATCAATCAGAATATTCCAGTGTTATTTCCTGAGATTTGTTTTTTGTTTTTTTTTTTTGTAAATACTTGTAGCAAAAGTATTTTTGCATGATTTGAGAATACTTGTTTAAATCCAAGAAATAGTTTTTTCCCTAGGATTTTGGACTGGAAGGTAACCTAAGAGATAATCTAGCCTAACTTATTTTGATCAGAAATTGAGGCCCAATGAGAAGGGACTTGGGCCATGTCATACAGAGAGCCAACAAGTATTTATATTGATATGTCCCCTTTTAACCAGAAGATAATTTTCATTCCATTTTAGGAACTGTTATTGTTCAAATTAAAATAAGAGCCTGGATAACCAACTAATCTAACTTTCTTCTTATAAATATATGCCCTTTGTTTTGGTCTGCCAGTCTCCTTACTTTCCTCCATATTGTAAAATACTCATTATCTTCTCTAGGACTTTCCTAAGCTACTAGGCTTGTTGGCAAAATGTCAGCATTTATGAAGATACAAATGTGGCAGGCTCTGTGCTGAACTCAGAGGAATAGAAAGAAAAAAGAAGTCCAGTCTAGTGGGGGAGATAGTATGCCAGCAGCCTTAACTGAACAAGATATTTTCAGGATAAATTAGGGATAATCTTAGAGGGAAGGTGCCAAGATTAGGGCTATTCAGTCAGGCAATTAACCTTTATTAAGAACCTATGAAGTTCCAGGCCCTGGGCTAAGCTCTGGAGATACAAAAGGAGGAAGAAGATAGTCCCTGCCCTCAAGGAGCTCACCATTCTGCGGGAAAGACAAAAAGTGAACAAATGTACAAATTTTATACAAGTTTTAAATAGGGAATAATTAAAAGAGGGAAGGCACTAGAATTAAAGAGGATTGAGAAAGACTTCTGTAGAAGGTGGGGTTTTAGATAGGAAGTCAGGAGATTTTAGATAGGAAGTCAGGAGATTGAGGGGAGGAGGAAGAACACTCTCGGCCTGGTCTGGACCCAAGAGATGGAGTGTCTTCCCTGGAACTTTAAGTGAACCAGTATCACTAGGTCAAAGATTATGTTGTAGGGAATTAAGTGTAAGAAAATTGGAAAGGTAAAAAGGGTAAGTTATGGAGGCTTTGAGTAACAGAGGATTTTGTTTTTGAACCAGGAGGTGATAGGTCCTCAGCTGTCTTGACCTCTTGGTAGAGTTCTCTGTTGACTGCCTACTTCTCTTGGGTAATAGTTTGTCCTCTCTGGATTTTCTGACTGATCTCAGTTCTCTGCCTATCTGTGTGATCTCTTCAGTTTCCTTTGCTCAGTTTTTATCAATGCCCTATCTTCTAACTGAGGGAGTCCCCCAAACCTCTGTCCTAGACTTTCTTCTCTTTACTCTTTCTCATAAGAAAGTATCTTGTTAGCTTTCCTGCATGGGTTCGTCTCTAAACTCATAGTCCCCAGATGTTTATCTCTTCTTGATGTCTCTTGTGAGCTCCTTTCCTAAATCAACACCTGCCTATTAATAATTTCCAACTGATATTAAACCAGATTTACTTAAAACAGAATTCGCTATATTTTCTTACAGACCCATCATTTTTTCCACATTCCCTTGTTACTATCAAGGGCACTACTATCATTCTAGTTGCCCACTTCACTCTCTCAATGTAATTATTGACTCCTTTCTCTCACTTGTTATATACATATATACAGTCAGTTGCCAGATCTTGTAATTTCTTTTACTATGACATCTCTAGCATACATTCCTTCCCCCCACTTACCCAATCACTACCCTAGTTTAGGCCCTTGTCATTGTGGAAAGTTATTATTAATCTGAGCCCCTCTTTGGCCCCTCAAAATAAACTATTGATTTTAAAGCAAAAAACCTCTGAGCCATATCTTTGAAGCCATGGGTGGTGTCCTCCCTCCTCTTGTCTACCATGTTAGGAAAAGCCAGACATGGGCTGTGTAGCCATTCTAAACACCTCATGGTTACTCTTGGTGTCTGGAAGATCCTACTTCTTGTCTGAGTACAGCAGTCTAAGAGGCTTGGAATAGGAGTGTCACTAAGACCATAAATTGGCAAAGGGGACAGGAAGTTGCTCTCTTCTCTTGCAACCACAGACTAGAGAGGGTGAACAGGCTGGCTCTGCCTGCTTGAGGCAAAAAGAGATATTGAGCTCTACCGTGCAAAATAAAAAAAATTAGACTGTCAACATTTGAAATTGACACTCTGGCTTAGATCTGCTTCAAACTCCAATTCTTTCTCAAGCCAGCTCTACCGTAAAAAATAATAAAGCAATGGATTGATTATGGGTTTATAAACTGATCTAGATACTCTGCTTGCTTTGCTTATAAAGTATCTTCAGTTTATATCAGTGAAGTGAAGCTCATAAGTGAACTTCTCTTCAGGGCCAGGCACAAAGATGCTAAAGAGACTCTTGTTATAAAAAATAAAATATTTATTGAAAATATAAGGATAAAAAAGGATTTCTAACTCGAAGAGATCCTAATTCCACCCAAATAAAACTCCCTGGTTTCGCAAGGAACCACTTCTGCTGTTTCCACAAACGACACTGATCCTTCCTGATCTGACTAACCCAAATTTTTACTGTTCTAAATAAACTAACACTGTTATCCTTATAATTCTTAACTTCATCGCCAAGTTATAAAAATAACAAAGGCTAGCTGGCTGAACCTCAGCAAGAATCAAGTTAGGACTTTGAGCCTCAGCAGACTCAGAAAGATCAGGTCTTTCTTTTGTCTTCTCAGAGTTAAAACAACTTATAAAAACAGCAATAGATAGTCACTAGCGTTTCCCAAGTTGGGAAAGGAAAACACTTAGCTCCTTCAGTTCATTCCCTCCTTTCCTTTTACCTCAGACAGTGAGAGAGAGAAAAAGATGTTACCTCCTCCAAGTCCTCAGAGAGAGTCTCACTCTACCAACTGCCAGAGACCAACTGCCACAGAAAAAAAGACATTAGACTGTCAACATTTGAAATTGACACTCTGGCTTAGATCTGCTTCAAACTCCAATTCTTTCTCAAGCCAGCTTCTTTGCTTCTTATCTCTAAACTAATATAACAAGACCCAGTTTTTAATATCATCCTTATACAAGCCACATGTATCTCAGTCTTCTCTCTTTCTCTGGCCCACTTTTTGCTATTTAATAAATAATTATAAAGTGAAAGTATGATCTCCAGAGAATTTTAATCATAACATCATCTTTCACCTGGACTAATTTCATTAATCTTCTTTCTAAGATGTCATTTATCTTAAGCATTTATTATCTCCCACTCGTTGTCTCTTCTGAACTATCATATTATTTTTATTCATATAAGCTCTTTTCCTCTTCTGTCACTTTGGAGTATAAGCCTAGTGTTTGCACAATTTAGACTTTGGGGGAATAGTTCCAAATTGTTTTCTAAAATGGCTGGACAATGCATTACACAGCATTTGTCATTTTCCTCTTTTGTCATCTTTGCCATCTGATGGGTTTGAGATCAAACTTCAGAGCTGGATTAATTTGCATTTCGCTTTTAGTGTTTTGGAGCAGTGGCTTTCTAATCAGACTTCCTGACTGAAGTCCATCTCTACTCCAGTCCATCCTCTATTCCAGGGGTCCCCAAACTTTTTTCATGGGGGCCAGTTCACTGTCCCTCAGACAGTTGGAGGGCCAGACTATAAAATACAAACAAACTATGAACAAATCCCTATGCACATTGCACATATTTTAAAGTAAAAAAACAAAACGGGAAGAAATACAATATTTAAAATAAATAACAAGTAAATTTAAATCAACAAACTGACCAGTAATTCAATGGGAACTATGGGCCTGCTTTTGGCTAATGAGATGGTCAATGTCTGGTTCCATATTTGTCACTGCTAGTTGTAACAAGTGATGCAAGTGTACATCAGTTAGTATAGATCTGGTTGGAGATTTCAGATGTTTCATTCTGGAAAAAGTCTGTTCACAGACATAAGTGCTGCCAAAGATGGTTGCCATTTTGAGAGCATGGTTCCTGAGATTAGGATATGCCCCAGAGGGGAGAGATGCCTTGAAATTAGGCAAGCTGCTTGACTTTAATGCATCTTTCAGAGAGTCACAATTCTGCAGTTCAGCCAGTTCCATTTGGTAAATTGTATCCATATTTTCAATGTCAATAGAAAATGGGTTATGGAAAAGCTTTTTGTCCTGTTCATGGAGATGAAGCTCTTTAAATCTGAATTGGAACTCCTTTTGCAACTTTTCCAGTGAATCCACACATGTTTCTTTTGGGAATGCAATCAAGGGTTTTTTCACTAACAGATTCTGAGTTAAGGGGAGATGGCAGAAGTTTTCCTCCTTCACTTGTTTGATAAGGAGGTCTAATTTTACTTCAAATACTTTCACATGTGATTGCATATCATAGATGAGCTTCCCTGTTCCTTGAAGTTGCACATTGAAACTGTTGAGTAGCTCTGTTACATCTGTCAGAAAGGCGAGGTGCCATTTCCATTCTGCATCATTGAGCTCTGATACTTCTTTGTTGTTTGAAAGCATAAAAGCTGTAATCTGTGGAAGTAAGTCATAGAAATGTCTCAAAACTCACCTTCGTCTCAGCCAATGGACTTCTGTGTGGTATAGAACATCTTCATAGGCAATATTTAGCTCAGACAGAAATTCCTGAAATTGTCTGTGGTTTAGTGCATTAGCTCTAATGAAGTTAACACAAGATGCCACAATTTTCATAACAGAGTCCCACTTCAGTGATTTTACTACATAGCAGCGCTTGTTGGTGGATGAGGTAGTGTATGACTATTGGATGAGAATGGTTACATTTGTCCATATCTTGGTTAATGCGAGCAGTTACTCCTTTCTTAGACCCCACCATACTAGGAGCACTATCAGTTATCATACTGACTAGTTTAGCCCAGTCCAGCTCCAAATCCTTCACAGTTTGGGAAACCTTTTCATAGATATCTTCTCCTATAGTTGTTCCTTTGATACTTTGCAGTGCAGCAAGCTCTTCTGTGACTTTGAAATTGTCATTTGTCCCACAAATAAAAATTAGAAGTTGTGCAGAATCATGAACATCCTTGCTCTTGTTGAGTGTCAAGGAAAAATAGGAAAGTTTTCTTGTGGAGTTTTGCAAATGCTGATGCCATTTCTTCAGTTCTTCATGTAATTGTAGATCCTGAAAGACTAACTGTACTAAATAAGTCTGCCATTTCTGGACACTCTCTTTGGCAACAGAAAGAAGGCACTCTTTAACAAATTCTCCCTCCATGAATGGTCTGCCAGTGCACGCTATTAGCTTGGCAACCTGAAAACTTGCTTGCAGTGATGAAATATTTAGCTGCTTATGCTTTACAAAAGCATTTTGCTGAGTTGTCAATGTATTTTTCAGATTTAATATTTTATCTTTTCTCACATCTCCAACCAAACAATCATATTTATCTTTATGTTGAGTTTGATAGTGTCGATGCAAATTGCATTCTTTGAACACAGACAATATATTCTGGCATATCAAACACACAGCTCTTTCCTTGTACTGAATGAAAAAGTAATCATAAGTCCACTGTTCTTTGAATATCCTACACTCTGAGTCAATTTTTCTCTTTCTTGACGTCATTGTTTCCTAGGGATTCCAAGTTGCTATTAGTAAAATACCTATACACACACACACACACACACACACACACACACAGCCCTACAAAAACAATATACGAACAATAATTTTGCCCACACAGAGGCATTCAGACTGCACTGTCCATCAATGCAGTCTAATCTGTGTCCATCATTGCAGCCTTCCCAGTCCACATCATTTCAGCCTCACCATATTAGTGAAACTCCACTTTTACCTCAGGCTTACACTGGTGCTATGCGGGAACCAGCATGATTACAGAGCTGGTTCCTCCACCACCTTTCCAGTTCACACTACCCTGTGCAAATCACACTGCGATCGGTGAACTCACACAGGAATCTGATTGCATGGGTAAGGCCCTACAATAGGGGCAATTATGTTGTGCATGTAGGGGAGTATAGGGGCCATTGTACTACCATGTTTCCCTGAAAATAAGATACTGTCATATTAATTTGACCCCCAGAAAACAGGGGGTGTCTTATAAAACATCCAGTGGCAGTGGTGGTCTTCTCACAAAGAGGCCCACCACTGATATTGCAGGCCAGATCACTGCTATCCAATGCCTTTATACAGTACTAGAGGCGGTGCTGGGCCTGTGACACTGTATACCACTGTCTGGGATAGTGAAGGCTGCAGCGCTGGCTGTGATGGGCCTGTCACATCTTGCATAGGCCCATCACTGCCACCACTATACTGGGCAGCAGTATACACAGTGCGGAATCCCCTCCCCCAGATCACTGCTCACCATGCTGATGTCTTCCATAGTGCAGACACATAATCCTTTGTGCGGTGCCTTGTTCTCAGTTCAGTTACTCTCAGAACAAGGGACCGTGTGAAGGACTATGTCACCGGAAATAGTACTGTACATGAGCAGTGCTGCTGCATACAGTACTCCAGGAGCACAGGATGCAAAGACTTCTCTCACTGACCACCAATGAAATAGGTGCCCCTTCCAGAAGTGCAGTGGGGGCTGGATAAATGGCCTCAGGGGGTCATAGTTTGGGGACTCCTACTCTATTCTGCTGCCAAAATGATCTTTCTAAAGTGTAGTTCTGATTGTGTCATTCTCTCCTACTTAATAAACTCCAGTGGCTTTCTCTCTCTTTAAAAAAAAACAAAAACCAACCATCCCTTCCCTCTTACTTTTTCCTCATCCTTACTTCCCTCATCCCTTTTGTGTATTGGTTCCAAGACAGAAATGTGGTAAGAACTAGGCAATGGGAGTTAAATGACTTATCTAGGGCCACACAACTAGAAGTGTCTTAGGCCAAATTTGAACCTAGGATCTCCTGTCTCTTCACCTGGCTCTCAATCCACTGAGCCTCACCAGTGGCTCCCTTTTTAAAAAACTAAATTTATTTAATTAATTAATTTAGAATATTTTTCCATGGTTGCATGATTCATGTTCTCCCCTCCTCCCCATAGCCAACAAGCTATTCAACTGGGTTTTTCATGTGTCATTGATCAAGAACTATTTCTATATTATTAATATTTGCAATAGAGTTATTGTTTAGCGTCTACATCCCCAATCTTATCCCCATCAAACCATGTGACCAAGCAGTTGCTTTTCTTTTGTGTTTCTACTCCCATAGTTCTTTCTTTGGATGTGGATAGTGTTCTTTCTCATAAGTCTCTCAGAATTGTCCTAGATCATTGCATTGCTGCTAGTAGGGAAGTCCATTACATTTGATTGTGCCACAGTGTATCAGTCTCTGTGTACAATGTTCTCCTGGTTCTTTTGCTCCTTTTGTTCCACATCAATTCCTGGAGGTCATTCCAGTTCACATGGAATTCTTCCACTTTATTATTCCTTTGAGCACAATAGTATTCCATCGCCAACAGATACCACAATTTGTTCAGCCATTCCCCAATAGGAGAGTACCCCCCCTCCCCATTTTCCAATTTTTTGCCACCACAAAGAGTGCAGCTTTAAATATTTTTGAACAAGTCTTTTTCCTTATTATCTCTTTGGGGGTATAAACCCAGCAGTGGTATGGCTGGATCAAAGGTCATTTAGAACACTTTTTCATGTGCTTATTAATAGTTTTGATTTCTTTATCTGAAAATTGCCTATTCATGCCCCTTGCCCATTTATCAATTGGGGAATGGCTTGATTTTTTTGTACAATTAATTTAGCTTCTTATAAGTTTGAGTAATTAGACCTTTGTCAGAGGTTTTTCTTATAAAAATGTTCTACCAGTTTGTTGCTTCCCTTCTAATTTTGGTTGCATTGGTTTTGTTTGTTCAAAACTTTTTAATTTAATGTAATAAAAATTATTCATTTTACATTTTGTAATATTCTCTATCTCTTGCTTGATCTTAAAGTCTTTCCTTGGCAATAGATCTGACAGGTATACTACTCTATTTTTATCTACTTTATTTATAGTTTCCTTCTTTATGTTCAAGTCATTCACACGTTCTGAATTTATCTTAGTGTAGGGTATGAGATATTGATCTAAAACTAATCTCTCCCATACTGTTTTCTAATTTTCCCAGTAGTTTTTGTCAAATAGTGAGATTTTGTCCCAAAAGCTGAGATCTTTGGATTTATCATACACTGTCTTACTGAGGTCATTTACCCCAAGACTACTACATTGATCCTCTCTTCTGTCTCTTAGCCAGTACCATATTCTTTTGATGACCACTGCCTTATAGTGCAGTTTAAGATCTGGTATTGCTAGGCCCCCATCTTCACTTTTTTTTTCATTATTTCTTGATCTTTTGTTCTTCCAAATGAATTTGTCATAATTTTTTCTAGTTCAGTAAAAAAAAAGTTTCTTGGTAGTTTGGTAGGTATGGCACTAAATAAGTAAACCAATGATTGTAGTTTTTATTACAGTGGCTCCCTTTTAACTCTGAAATGAAATAGAAACTTTCTGTTTATCATTGAATGCTCTTTATATCTGGCCTCTTCCTATCTTTCAACACAGTATTTTTCTCTATCCACTGTACAAGCCAGCCATAACAGGCTTGATTATTCTTCCTCACACAGAACACTTCTTAACCTGTCACCATGCCTTTGTACTGGTTGCTGTGCCTACCAAGTTTGTTCCCCCTCTAAACTGCTGCCCTTCTGAAGCCCTGGCTTCCTTTGAGACACACCTTAAGCTCCTCCAGGTCTTTCCCATACCTCCTACTTCTGCCTTCCCCTCTAAGGTTATTCTCCATCTACTTTGAACTACCTTTTAGGTACATATGTATGGGGCTTTGCCTCTAGATTGGAAGCTTAAGGGCTCAAACTGTTTTTGCTTCTTTGTGCTTAGCCTAGTACTTGGCATATAGTAAGAGTTTAATAAATACATATTGATTGATCTTGCTCCCTAATTAGCCCACTTCTTTTTCTGGTTCTAAGTTGCCAGAATAATGCTCTTTATGTCCGTTTTTGTGCTGTTTCCACCAGTCTATATTTTCTCCCCCTTTTAAGAATACAGCCATGGAAAAATATTTATTCATTTTGCTTTAGCCCAACTACTTTCTCTCACAATTGAGTCTACTTTGCTACCTGGTTTTTACTGCATGATTCTTTGACAGTGGTTGCTCAAGCAAAGCATGCCTCCAGCCGCCCACTTTTCTCCTCCAATTTGACAGGTGTGTAGGTGCTCACAAAAACATCACTGTCACTGTTCCTGAAAACAGTTCTCAAATCTACCTCTGGGACTGATGATAGCTATAAAGATTAAAGCTTTAGCTCTGGCATTTGTAGAACTGAGCCATTCAGGATGGAACATAATGTCAGGAGAGGATAACCAAACCTGACTAGGTGCTCTGCAAACGTATAAAAAGCCAACTTAATACCCAGTCCCTGTTGTTGACAGGTTTGGGGCATGTCTAGCTCCCTCAAGTTAGGTCCAGGCCTGGCCTACTGTATAATCAAAGTAGGTAGACACTTATGTAATGAATGTGATTTGAGGACGATGGATGAACCTTTTTTTGCCTAAAATGTCAGCTTCTAATTGTTTTTTTGCTTTTGTAGCTTCACTCCTGGAATTAGCACGGGACTGGGGAGAATGGCTACTTATACTGAATCTACCATTAATTAACTAGCTATTATACTGGGTAGGTCATTTACCTCTCTAGGTCTCAGTTTTTTGATTTGTAAAATAATGAGTTTAGAGGAGGATAAGGATTCTTATATCTTTAACTCTCTTCTTTTTCTGTGTGATGATTTTTGAACTTCCCTACATCTCTCCATCTTTTCCTCCAAGCAATTAAGATTTTCCAACTAATGGTAGTTTACCACTAGGCCCAAGGGAAGGGATGGTTTGGATTTGCATCAACTGGGCAGCATTTGGCAACTAGCCAGGGCCCATTTGTGGTTAGTGGGGTTGGAAGGCGCTATTGTTATACTTGCCCTATTAATTATTAACACATTGGGAATGCATTTCCATTTCTACTTCAGTCAT
This sequence comes from Monodelphis domestica, assembly GCF_027887165.1. Taxonomy (NCBI): domain Eukaryota; kingdom Metazoa; phylum Chordata; class Mammalia; order Didelphimorphia; family Didelphidae; genus Monodelphis; species Monodelphis domestica. Next base: position 157,152,158 of record NC_077227.1, read on the forward strand.
TTATTTGACTAGCTTTTGACAACTTTGTGTGGTCCCTTGATCAGAGATAGCTTTGGGGTGTGGCAGAAAGAGCTCCTGACTCAGGGTGAATAGAACTGGGTTCTGAAAGTCACAACTCTGTTTCAATTAACTGTGACCTTGGGCAGCCTGTTTCCCTTCTGGGCCTCAGTTTCTCCTGTGTAATATGAGGGGGTTGTATTTGAAGATCACAGAGAGCCCTTCTAGGGTTGACATCCTTTGTATGTTGCTTCCCCACTTAATCCATTGAGCTGTAAATGAGAGGTTATAGCTGATGTGGGGTATTTAGGCTTAGTAGGTGGAAGCTACAGAAGAGAAATGTGTTCATGTTCAGAGGATCCGCCTTTTTCCATTTGTTTCACTTCATCTTTGGTGTTTTCAGAGCACAAATGACAGCTCTTGGGTTTTTTCTCCCATTCTCCTAGTTTAAGCATATAATTTTCTTGTATCTCAGTGAACTGTGTTTACTGCAAGGCAGCCACGTGCATAATTCGTGCTAACAATGGTCTATGTTGTGGTGAACATGATAGAACTGGTCACAGCTGTTCTCTTGAGAAGAGGTGTATGTGGGTGTGTGGTGGGGGCGGGGAGAGAGGGGAAGGGAAGTGGCAAGGGGAGAATGAATGAGAATATGAGAATGTTCCTGTACATTTTCCCTTTTCTGATTTACTCGTCCATCTGTCCATTTCACCTAGAACAATTAGGGAACCCAAGGGCTAAAGAGAATGGGGAAAAGCTGTAGGATTGATCTGGCACATATTTGGGTCAGGGAATGGAGAGTTGGACAGAGTGTTGAAGCCAGATAACTATTGAGGTTAGTTGAATAGAAGAGGCTCAAAGACCACTTTATGACAGAGACTTTCCTGTTCAAGGAGTATCTTATTTTTTTCTTCTATGGAAAATTTGCTTTTTCCTGGATTGGATTCCTAAATTTTGGTGGGGGTGTGTGTGAGAAAGTGAATTATTTATCAATTATATTCAACATTGAAAAGCTTTTGTGTCTGATAATGATAATGGTGTTCCCTTACATTAATATAGTGCTTCTACCTTTTCAGAATGTGATTTTCATCCATTTTCTTATTTCTTCTCATAATTCTCCAGCGAGAGAATATTACCCCTATTTTACAGGTGAAGAAACAGACTTAGAGGATTATAGTGACATAGAAATCATAGAATTAGAACAAACCTAATAATCCCCTTATATGTTTGAGGAGGTTCCCCAGAAGTGAGTTGACTTGCTTGAGGTGTTCTAGTTAATACCAGAGCCATGACTAAAATCCAGGTGCCCTGAAAGTTTCCCTAAAGCTATAGCTTTTAGTCTGGGAGATGTAATGCCCATTTCTCCAGTAGATGAAAAGAATATGAAGATAAGAATGGGATATCATAGGATAAGTTAAGATAAGCCCAGGCTTAACTTTCTCCTGAGAGTGGTGTAATTATTGTCCCCATATGTTCTCAGCCAGAAAAATAATTAAATTAAAGTTCATTCCTCCTCAGACATGCCAAGTAGGGAGTTGGGGCAACACCATAATATATGATTATGAAATGCCCAAGTCATTATTTATGTGTCTATAGTATGTAAGGACTAGGAACTCTCACGATTTGTGTTTTTAACTTTGTATTAAGAACAGTTACTTTCTTTGGGGGGTAATACATAATCCCTTTCTCACCTGGCTGTTGCTGGCATTATTTAAATAGTTTTCCCTTTTACAAGTTGCCTTGAGCATTTCTTCCAACAGCTGCCTGTAAAGGCAGACTTTGCAGGTGGCTCTGCCGAGATTTCTGAAGTAGCTATCACACAGCTAGTGTTTCATGAGTTTTGGAACATTTTAACAGTCTTCTTTTGAGGGGAGAGTTTAGAAAAAAAATGAAACAAAAGTGTATACATGATGAGCCCACCAAGCCCAAACATTTACTCACATATATCCCTGACATGAGATAAAGGCCCCAATTTCATTCTGAGTGACCCATTAGAGTTTGTTTGACCACCTCCCTTAGATACCCAGGGTGAAAATTTGTAAAATCAACATTGCTTTCACTTTCCTAAGAATCAAGGATTTATCATTTTGTCCAGGGATTTTTATATGAGAATGATTCTGTGGTCCTAGGCATTGTTTTCATCTTTCACAACTCATAGAATAAGATATTAGAGTTGAATCATATCATCAGGATCATCTAATCTGACCTCTTTGTTTTATGAGGCTCATAGAACTGAAGTGACTTGCCTAAGGTCACATAGTAGCAGAGACTAGAATAGAATCTAAGTTTCTTTCTTTCTTTTTTTTTTAAACCCTCACCTTCCCTCTTAGAGTTAATACTGTGTATTGGCTCCAAGGCAGAAGAGTGGTAAGGGCTAGGCAATGGGGGTCAAGTGACTTGCCCAGGGTCACACAGCTGGGAAGTGTCTTGAGGCCAGATTTGAACCTAGGACCTCCAGTCTCTAGGGCTAGCTCTCAATCCACTGAGCTACCCAGCTGCCCCCTGAATCTGAGTTTCTTGACTGCTTAGGCCAGGACTCTTTCTTCTATATTATCATCTCTTCTCTGGCTAAGAGAAGTGACTCTTTATTGATTTCATTTTATTTCCCAGTAAGGCTAATGGACTGTCCTACTGGGAAAAATTTAATTGTGTGCATCTTTCTCCTCTTTTGGGGCAGGACTAACCTTGAAGCACTACAGAAGAAATTGGAGGAGTTGGAATTGGATGAACAACAGCGTAAGCGTCTGGAGGCTTTCCTCACCCAGAAACAGAAAGTGGGCGAGCTGAAGGATGATGACTTTGAGAAGATTAGTGAACTGGGAGCTGGAAATGGTGGTGTGGTGTTCAAGGTTTCACACAAACCCTCTGGCCTAATCATGGCAAGGAAGGTGAGCTTTGTGGCTTCCTGAGCTGGAAGTGCTTAAAGATTCTCACTCAGTGTGTCATCCCTCCATGAAACCTTTCCTGGCCCTGTGGAAGTGATCCCTCTAAGCCCCCCAAACTGGACTTCACATTCCATTTCTGTTTGGTACTTCCTGTATGTACATAATAATAATACAGAATACACGATAATTGTGTAGGCCATTTCACCCTACTCTGAGCTCTGTATTGGCAGGGACTATGGTTGTTGCTAACTTTTGTACATGAGAAGGAGTAAGCGCAGATATCTGGCTGACTTCAAATCCCTGGCCGTTCCATACATCTTTGATTTTCCTGGAAACTTTTATAATCATATAGGGCAGGGGTTTGGGGTAGGGTTGGATTGAGGTTGATTGGTAATGGAAAAAATACCAGACCAGGAGACAGGTGACCTGGATTTTAGTCATGGCTCTGGTATTAACCACAACACCTTGAGCAAGTGCCTAGAATGTGGTTCTGAACATATGATTAATGTATATTTTGGCCAATTGAATTAGATCTATTCTCTGCTCCCTTTCTTCCTGCCTTTTTGGGCTGGCAGTCTATGTACTATGAAAGAGAGAATTCATTTCACATAGGCATCATTGCCCATGCTAGGAGAAGTCTGATCTAAACAGCTTGCATACTACAACCATATTAATATTCCCTAAAAATTGATGTTGCAATCCCTCACCCCTAACTAAAATTTTTAATACATATTAAAAACACACAAAAAACTAACCACACAGTGAACCCTCATTTTCTCCAGAATAAAGCCTATATTCCTTTGCTTGACATTTGAGAGTCTTATTAATATGGCCCCATTTTTACTATCCAACCATCTCTCACTGCTCCCCAACACACCCTCTACTACAATTAAGCCAGTCTTTTCTTTCTTTTTTAAAATTCAAAGGTATTTTATTTTCCAAGTTATATGTAATAATTTTCAGCATAGGTTTTCCAAAATTATAAGATCCAAACCATTTCCCTCCTTTCCTTCCCTCCCTCCATTTGGAGATGGTGAGCAATTTGATTTGGGCCATACATGTATAATCATGCAAAACACTTCCATGTTGTTACTATTGTAAGAGCACTTGCATACAAAACCAATCCCCCAATAAATAAAACCATAAATACATTGATGCGAAAGGTAGTCTGCTTTGATCAGCATCATCTGATTCCAATAGTTCTTTCTCTGGAGGTAGATAGCATTCCCCATCATAAGTCTTTCAGAATTGTCCCAGAACATTGCGTTGCTGAGAGTAGAAAGTTTTCACAGTTGACCATTGTACCATATTGCTGTTACTGTATACAATGCTCTCCTGGTTCTACTTATTTCTAGGCTAGTCTTCACTATCTCCCAAATATACCATGTTCATTACGGCTTCTTAGCCTTTATTCATGTCTTTCCCTAAGTCAATCCAAGTTCTAACAATCTTTAAAAGTTTCTGTGAATTTCTGTAACACTTAATTTCTATAACATTTATTACTTTTTCTGTTCTTTTGATACCTTAATAGTAAGAGAGACAGTTAGGTAGCAGAGCAGATAGAATGCCTGGAGTTGGGAAGAGCTGGGTTCAAATCTGGATTTAGATATTTCCTAGTTGTATGATCCTGGACAAGTCACTTAACCTTGTTTGCCCAGCCTTATCGCTCTTCTGCCTTAGAACTGTTACTAATATAGAAAATAAGGACTTAAAAAAATAGTAAGAGGCAGCCTAAGATTAACTGTTTCATGTATATGTGTTTTGTCTCTGTAGCTAAACTGAAAACTAATGGAGGGCAGGAACTATATTTTGTATTTCTTCAGTTTCCTTCCCACCACATGCCTAGTAATATGCCACACATAGTAGGTTCTCAGTAATATTTGTTGAATGAGAGTATATTGAATGGATTTACCACAGACTTGAATTTTTTAAGCAAAAGAAGAGGCTGAGGTTAAACGATTCATGCATTTTCTGTAGTTCAGAGTAAAGTCAGTCTGTGGTCCAGAACAAATCCTCACAAAATACTCTTAGTCCAAGAGGAAACTCCATGTAGTCTTTATTAATTGAGAAATATTCACCTTGCCTTATAAAAACCAGTGCAATCCTCAGTCACCTCAAATAAAAACTTCCAGTTCCATGTCTCCCTTAGGAAAGGATGTCCTTCAAGCCCTTCCCTGCCAACTCATCCCCATCTCCATCTGCCCAGGGCCTCAGAATGCAGTAGCACAGCCTAGGTTCCTTTTAGTTGACAGCTCATTTAATCACAAGCATAAGCCTTGGCTTGCTTTGTGTTGCATACCACGTATATTAGTATCTTAAAAGTATGATTGATGTATTGATATTGTATCCTATGTATTCATTTACCAGACGCATGGTCATGTTACTTATTGATTATTGTATTGCCAAATCTTCAGTCCAAAGGACAAAAAGAATTCCTGAGCAGGACATTATTTGCCATAGGGTCCTAGCTCACACCTTGTTAGATCACATTCCTTTCCAAGTCACATGTTTGATTAACCTCCTCCTCTTTTGATTATGTGATTGTCAATTGAGCCAATGTTAAAGCCTATTTCATGTCACATGTTCATTAGTTACCTCCCACTCCACATTCCTGAACTCTCCAATAAAAGTTTGAGGACACATGTGGAGCTCTCTCTCAATTCCATCAGAGGAGCTTGGCAACATGTAGCCCATATTTTTAACTCCTTGTCTCTGAGTCTTTATTCCTGTGTAACTACAGGAGGTTACACTTTGCTTTAGTATTTGGTACTTTGGGTGGGTCTAACATGTTTATGAAAACTTGCTTGTTTTCCTTTTTTCTCCCTTCAGTTTTCTTCCTAATAAATGCTCAATTCAAAAAGTGATTCCAAGTTGCCATTGTTGTTTTTAACAGCTAATTCACCTGGAGATAAAGCCAGCAATTCGGAACCAGATTATACGGGAGCTGCAAGTCCTGCATGAGTGCAACTCCCCATATATTGTAGGGTTTTATGGGGCCTTTTACAGTGATGGAGAGATCAGTATCTGCATGGAGCACATGGTAAGTTTTTTGGCTTTCTGAGTGGAGCCAGGGTGAAAGCTGGCATCAAAGTACTTTGGAGAATTAGCATTAAATTGCTTCTGGTTTCTTTTCTTTCTGTTTTTCACATTATTTCCATTCCCAATTTAGTTATGTTTCTAAAGTTCCATGGGCTAGCATTGTCCCTGGAGAAGAAGTCTGTGACCACACTAGAATGTGGAAGGACCCTCTCTGTCCAAGTTTATAGTTAATTGTTTTGTTTTAATCCTCTCATTATTTTAAATGATTAAGTTATACTGTATAGATTCTTCTAGACATCTGTCAGCTTTTGTTGTTTCCATATGGAATGTAAATTCAGAATGCTCCTTGCTTACCTAGTAGAGAAAGTTTTCTGTGGAAATAGACCCTTAATTCAATAGTCTTTCCCACCTCCATAGTAAGGAAAGCATGTAAGCACTTCTATTTCAATATCATGAAATAAGGGGCAGCTAGGTGGCTCAGTGAATTGAGAGCCAGGTTTAGAGATGGGAGGTTCTGGGTTCAAATGTGACCCCAGACACTTTTAGCTGTGTGACCCTGGGCAAGTCACTTAATGGCAAGTCACTTAATACCCATTGTCTAGCCCTTACTGTTCTTCAGCTTTGGAATAAGACACAGTCTTAATTCTAAGATGGAAGGTAAGTGCTTTAACAACAATAGCATAAAATACCATGAAATGTTGGTTTAAAAAAAAAAATTATCCAATTTGACCATAGACACCCCCCAAAATGTTAGAGGGATTGAGAATCATTTCTTGTTCTTTGGTTTCCTTTTTTTTTTAAACCCTTACCATCTAAGAATTGATTCTAAGTAGTGATTTTAAAGCAGAAGATCCATAACAACTAGGCAATTAGAGTTAAATGCTAAGAAGTGTCCGAATCCAGATTTGAATCCAGGTCTTCTATGTTCTTTTGTATTGGTAACAAAATCTCCAAACCTGGCATGCAAACTTTGGATTTAAATGTGTGAATGGCAGTTGAGGGCCTGGAAACTCAAGTGGGAGGGAAGATGATGTTCTGAAGCCAGGAAAGGCAAGCGCAATCTCCCTTCCCTTTAAACTCTACCAGGAAGCTGGAAGATGTATGGAATAGCAAGGGATCCGGGGCTAGCCAGATCTCTGGGCAGTTGTCCATTTGTGTTTAAATTGAGAGAATTAAGCTTGATTATTCTGCCTCCAAGAGAGCCACTGTATCTACACCTAGGGTTATAACAGTTCTGCTGTACTCATCCCTGTGCAGCCTGTGTGTGGTAGATTAGTTGAAGAAGTCACATTTTAGGATATTGGTTTAAGATGAGAGGGGAATTTCTGGGTCACATGATCATCAAGGTATCAGGCCAAGCACTTTCTCTGGTCCTCACCACCTCTCATGCCTCTTTACTAAGCAACATCTATATAGGAGGTAAAGCAACTTCATATTTCTCTACTCTCCAGCATAACAAAAACACTAATGGAGTAACAGTCTGATGTGCTAACATCAGAAAAGGCTAATTCCCAATTTCTAACTCACTGTAGTTGGTATCCGGGTGAGATGCTGAAGAGGAAACCAGGAAGCATGAGGGGATGGTGATTATTCATGTTAATGTAGAGCAGGGTTCTTAACCTGGGATCCATGCACTTGTTTTTAAAAATTTTCAGTAACTGAAATTCAACATAATTTCCTCTGTAATCCTAGGTGTTTTGTGCATGAAAAAAACTATTCTGATAATAGTTAAGAAACTAGTATGAGCAATGTAAGGTTCCAAGACTCCCAGAGACCCACAAGGAGAGAGTCTAATCACTGCCATAGAAGAGATTGATGGAACCTGAATGCAGATTAAAGGACCCACCATTCTATACATTTCTTCTTTGATGAGTTTTTTTCTTGTATAAGTAATCCATGTCTTCTTTGACATCATGATGAATATGGAAATATGTATACATGATAGCAAATTTAACCTCTATCATATTATCTATGATCTCGGGGAGTGCAGGGAGGAAGGGAGAGAACAAGGATTGAGAAATGTCAGAAAACAGTTATTAAAAATTGTAGGTAAGGGTAGCTAGATGGCTTAGTGGTTAGAGAACCAGGCCTAGAGATAGGAGGGCCTGGGTTCAAATTTGGTCTCAGATACTTATACTTCCTAGCTGTGTGACTCTGGACAAGTCACTTAAACCCCATTGCTTAGCCCTTAGCTCTTTTCTGCCTTAGAACCAGTAATAGTATTGATTCTAAGACAGAAGGTAAGGGTTTAAAAAGAAAAGTTGTATCTAGAAAACAAACTTTGGAGAAAGGATCCTTAGGCTTTTATAACACAAAAAAACAAGAATCACCTCATATAGAGCTTTCAGGTTTACAAAAAGCTTTATATATAGTATCTCATTTACTTCTCATAACAACTCTATGAGAGGTAGGTGCTCTTTTAAATTTCCATTTTACAAATAAGAAAACTGAGACCATGAGAGGGTAAGTGACTCACTTGCCCAGGGTTACCTATCTATTAAGCACTTGAGGGATGATTTGAACTTGGGTCTTCCAGATATCAAGTTTCCTGCCTTATCTACCATTCTACTTAGCTCCCTGAATGGGATATGGTCCCTGCCCTTGTAGGATTTATAGATTAATTGTAGCTTTTTTTATGACTCTAGTTCTCACCAGTCAGTTTTTTCCAGTATTGTGTGATATCGAAATCACTTTAAAAGACTGATATATATTAATTTAAGGTCGCCAAGGAATTCAGCTATGTAATTCCTAAATGAAAACTCAAGTCAGCTGTCAACCTTTTGGAGTTTTTAATTACAAACAGGAAGAAGAAAGGTATGAGAGAGAGAGAGAGAGAGAGAGAGAGAGAGAGAGAGAGAGAGAGAGAGAGAGAGAGAGAGAGAGAGAGAGAGCGAGCGAGCGAGCGCCCGAGAGCGAGCCCAGGACCACCCAGAGGTCTGCCCCCCATTTGCACATGTCTGTTGAAGGTCATATTCTCAAATAATTAAATCTTGATCTTTGCTGCAGCCCTTCCTAAATCCTGTTACTCTGAGAAGGGTGGAGATTGTAAGTTCCAAGACCTGGTTCTGTCATTCTGTCAAGTATCTCTATTGTATCAATTCTAAAATCAATCATGACTCAAAGAACTTCCTGTTCAATGCTTAAGTATAGGTCAAAGCCCTTTCCATTGTTTAGCAAAAGGTTTCTGTCCTAAAGTAGTCTTAAGTAGGGAGGAGAAGGATCCTCCCGCCAAGGGGTTTCACATTCCAATAGAGTTCTTACTATCAGTAGGAAATTTTTTCCAGTATGAAATTTCCCAATGGGGAAATTTCCAACATTCATAAGTCTAAGAAATTTTAAGGTTTACAATTGTGAACTAAGGTATCAGAAGTTTTGCTGAGGTCATGGGACATCCAAACCATAATAACTAGTATGATGATAATAACTAACAGTTTTATAGCACCAACTATATGCCAGGCACTGTGCTAAGAACTTTACAATTATTATCTCATTTGCACTTCTTAACAGTTCTGGGAGATGGTTGAGTAGACTGAGGCAAACAGGTTTTTTATGAACACATGAGGTATTGACCCTATACCTTCTCTTTGAGAATATCATATATAACCTTTATGGAAATCTCATCCCCTCCAGCCTAGAAAAGAAGCCATGTGGGAGAAACATAGTCATCTTCTGCCTTGTCCTCAAAAGTTAGGGATGTGGCCAGGCAGGAAGAACCATAATGGCTCTTACCTGTAATTTTGCCTTAAGTGTTTCCAGACCCTGTTTCTGTTTGCATTCTAAATGTGTTGTTAGAATGACAAGTTGGGTAAGTTTAATAACCTCCTGCTGTATAAAAAGTTTCCTGCCTTTTATTATCTTAAATTTGCTTTTTTCGTATATCTGTGGAGGCTTTGGTTTTTCATGTTTCAGAATTTCACAAACAAGTAAGTACATATTCAATCTTTTATCTCCTACATGATTTTGGAGGCTTTAATCATACTCTACCTACTTCTGTCCTTTCATGTGGAGAATGCAGTGTCTGTCATGGGGTATAAACCTTTCCCATTCATCATTCCAAGAAGCCAGTTGCTTTTTTGGGTATCTGGTTTCTTTGGGATTATAAGTACAAGGTATCCTGCACCAAAGCCCACAGACAGACAACACCTCCTGTATTAGCATACAGATGAGGTTGGTCCTGAGTGATGAGTGGCCAGGAGTGGGATACTAGCAAAGTCTAGGAGGGTTAAGCAGTAGCTCATTCTGATCCAAAAAAATATACAGATGATGAAGTCAAGTTGAATTCTTTGTCATATTTGGGCAGCTAGGCTAGAGGCAAATTATCAGAGTACCCAGGGGTCAGAGAGGCAACAGAATCCAGGATGTCCCCAGGCATGAGAAAGACAGAATGGAAGTAAAGAGGGAGGCTTACTTGTGACTGATAGCCCAAGCAATCCTTCTTCAACCGTAGAAGCTTATATAGCACAGTAGGAAGCTGAGGCTCAGAGATTGTATCTTGTCCCAACTCACACAGATCTTCCTCTTTGGGAGAGCTAGAAATGTGGTCTCTTGCCTCCTTGCCCAAGATTCTTGGTACTGTGTTATATTTTTGATGGCAGATAAAATTTTTATACCTATTGTTCTCTTCTTCCTTCATTTCATTTCATTCTTGCCTTCAAGTAGGAATTCAAACACTGCCACTCAGAATATTTCATCCTTTGAAGTTTCTAGGTTCTCTCTGCACTCTAGAAAAATGCCTAGTGTCTTCACTTTAGAACTCATGTGTAAGTGCTGATTGATTTACCTCAAAAATGAGTTGCAGTAATGCTTCCTAATTTGGATTTTTGGAAAAAGGACAGATAACTCCTGAGCTAGAACTTGGCTAATATTATCTGCAGTGCTACATAGTCCTGCTCAGACGGTAAATCTGGGACTCATCTGTTAAGTAGATAGTTCTGTTGTAAGAATTTTCAAACTAATATTTTCACAAAGTATTTGCTTCTATAGAAAACCTTCACAAAGGCACTATTAACTTAGATTATAATTAGCTGCTAAAAATAAGGATAATTTAGGCAGCTTTATTCTACTCAGCAAGGCCCTTAGCAACAGTGATAGAGAATTGGAAAGGTGGGGAGGTTAGTGTAGTCAGTTCTAGTCAGCTCTTCATTCTCATTGTGACTTATCCAACAGATTTTGCTTTTGACTTTGTTATGACATTGTAACCTCTTCACTTTGAATCATTTCTTTTAGAGGAAGTGAGATGGCCCAGTGGATAGGGTGCTGAGCCTAGAGAAAGGAAGACCCAAGTTTAAATCCTCTCAACTGTAAAATGAGCACAATAATAATAGCACCTATTTCTCTGGGTTATGGTAGGGATGAAATAAGAAAATATCTGTAAAATGCTTATTAATTAATGCAGTGTCTGACACACAGTAGTTACTTAATAAATATTTGTTTCTCTACAAAATTATGGCTATCTAGGGAAAATCTCTCAGAGTAAAACCTCCCTCCAGCTTGGTTGAAATCCAGGCATAGATCCAGGCATAAAACCTCCTTCCAGCTCAGTGGAAATCTAAGAAGGAAGTAATGACAGTTATTGTCAGTTCAAACTCCCACAGATCCTCTCCCAGGGCTTGTATCAAAATTCCCTTCTTTTAGCTAATCCCTAAAATCACTCTAGCCCTAATTTATATTCCTACACTTCCTTATTTCCTTCCTTTTTTTTTAAATCCTTACTTTCTATTTTAGAATCATTATCAGATATCATATATAGCTAAGCAGAAAAGAGGTAAAGACTAGACAATGGGGGTTAAGTGACTTGCTCAGGGTCACATAGCTAGAAGTGTCTGAGGCCACATTTGAATCCAGAACCTCCTCTCTCTCTCTCTCTCTCTCTCTCTCTCTCTCTCTCTCTCTCTCTCCTCTCCCTCTCCCTCTCCCTCTCCCTCTCCCTCTCCCTCTCCCTCTCCCTCTCCCTCTCCCTCTCCCTCTCCCTCTCCCTCTCCCTCTCCCTCTCCCTCTCCCTCTCCCTCTCCCTCTCCCTCTCCCTCTCCCTCTCCCTCTCCCTCTCTCCCCCTTACCTTCTGTCTTGGAGTAATACTGTGTATTGGCTCCTAGGCAGAAGAGTGGTAAGGGCTAGGCAATGGGGGTCAAGTGACTTGCCCAGGGTCACACAGCTGGGAAGTGTCTGAGGCCAGATTTGAACCTAGGACCTCCCATCTTTAGGCCTGGCTCTCAATCCACTGAGCTACCCAGCTGCTGGCTCTCTATTTTCTGAGGTACCTCACTGCCTCCTTTTGTTTTCTTCCTTTCTTGATGATTTTTCTACTCATGAATGAGGCCAGGTGGTTTTGAAACAGGCAGGATGGCCCTGTAGCAAACTCATTCTGTAGAACTAAATTTTCAAGGCCCAGCTCAATTTCTACCCTCTGTTGGAAAACTTCCCCCAAAAGCTTTACTGACTGTGATCTCTTCTTTTGACATTCTTTACATTAATTACTGAAAGCCTTGATATTCATTATCTTTATGAGACATAGAAATATCCTGTCTCTTTTTACATAGTCTTTTTTGTATTTGTTTTTTTTTCCCCCAAGTCTATTCCTTGAGGGATTTGCTATTGTTGCCCCTCTCCCCCTACCTTGCCTCTTAATATTAGAGATGGGATTCAAACCCTTCTTACCTGGCCTCTCCAGTTTATATGCCTGAGACCATGAAGCTCTACCTGTCAGTCTGGTGACTTGCTGAATTTTGAAGTCCAGTTATTTCTGCAATAGGACTCACTAAACAAGCTTGAAAACCTTGAAACTGAATGGTGCCTCTTGTTCTTCTCATGAAGGAAAATCTAGGTTAGAGTAAAATAAGTAGGTATGAGACAAAAGGCAGTTTGTGCGGGGTGTTTTGATCTGGCTTCTTGACTAGGGACCAGCAGCTTGGATTTCCTTGTTTTCTGGAGGGTCCTTGTGTTGGGAGTCCCAAATTTCAAGACCTCTTTGTTGTATGGCATTTGACTGGGTTTTGTGCTTTATTATAACCCTGTAATTTAGCACAGGGTTCTTTATGTATAGGGGGTTCAGTTGTTAATGATAATAACTGACTCAATGGTTGCACTACAGATTTAGGAAAATTCTGTCATCTTTAGGAATTGTCTGTTTCTCAGGATCATTTTAGAAATGGTTATTGTTTGCAATTCATTTGACTTATCATTGTATAATTATTGATTACCTAAAGCCAGGTAAATCTGAATATGTTTATACATTGGCACTGAACATATTAGGGACTTCGACTCAAGTACCCATCAAATTCTCAAACCAAAATGAAAAGGATAGGAAACATTTAATATTTGGCATTTTTCTTTGGAGTTCATTGATTGTAATAAAAGAATACAGATTGCTATCTTCAGTTAGTATTTTAGATGTCAAAGTAATGCAGATCACACCTTCTATGATTTTCAATTAATCATTAGTTATTGATAACTCATGGTAGGCTGAATCATTAATTCTGTGACGAATCATTAGCACTTAACTCTCCTAAAAAGTTGTCTCGAACTACCTTAGCTCAAAGTAATATTTTGCATACTTCAAGCATGTATTATCTATGCTGTTCAGTTAGCAATCTCTTCTTTTTTCATGAAATCTCATTGTCTTAAGCTGCTTAAATCTTGTATTGTAAATTTTTCATTTGTGTAATGAATGTCTTTAATTAGATAGCTTTTTAAAAAAGGAGACGTTTCATGTGCATTTCTCTTTCTATAACAGCTGACCCATTTATCACTCAATACATTTTGTTGGTTGTCTGTTCAATTGAAGAAAACAAGACATTTGTCTTTAACTAAAAGGAGTGTTTGCTTTGCATTTCCTTCAACGTGTCTGAAACACTGTTATTTTATTTTTAGGATGGTGGATCTTTGGATCAGGTCCTTAAGAAAGCTGGAAGAATTCCTGAGCAGATCTTGGGGAAAGTTAGCATTGCTGTAAGTATTTGTCTTCCTTGAAATTTTGCCCAAGGTAATTAATAAAGATGAGGAAGAAAGGAAGAAGTCAACTGAGGGAAAAAAGACTCTAGAAAGGCTTATCATTGGCCTTGCTGAATCAATCTCTCTCTTTCTCTTTTTCTCCCTCACCCTCCCCTCCCTCAGCCATGTGACTTTACTGCTTTTTGTGTTGAGAATACGCTCTCCCCTTTTTTAAACTCTTACGGTTTGTCTTAGAGTGAATACCATGTATTGGTTCCAAGGCAGAAGAGTGGTAAGGGCTAGGCAAGGAGGGTTAAGTGGCTTGTCCAGGGTCACACAGCTAGGAATTGTCTGAGGCCAGGTTTGAACCTGGCTCTCCATCCACTGAGTCACCCAGCTGTCCCCTGAATTCTCTTTCTGAAGAGAACTTACAAATATTCTTTTTTAGGCTGACCATACTTTTAAGAAAAGAAAGAATATGTTTTCTGTACTCTTTCTTCCTTGGGGTAATCTATTCTCATGGCTTTACTTATTACCTTAATTCCTCCCAAATCTATATCTTCATCCTCAGTTTCTCCCCAGGCTGATACTTCCTTTCTCTAAAAACCTGATTTTCTGTCTTGGAATTTATCAGTATCAGTTCCAAGGCAAAAGAGCAGTAAGAGCTAGCAGTGAAATAGTCAGGGAGTGACTGAGGCCACATTTGAACCCAAGACCTCTTGCCTTCAAGCCTGGCTCTCTATCCACTGAGTGACCTAGTTGCCCATCCTTCAGTCTGATATTTCTAGCTGCCTGTTTGATATCTGTATCTGAATGTCAACATGTACCTCAAATCCAACGAACCCTCAAACCTTCTCCCTCTCTCTTCCTCTCCTATAGTTTTATCATCTTAGCTTAATATTGTACTGATGGATATTGTCTCTTGGACAATTTACACAGTGTTATCAAACATATGTTTGTGGATTTTTGTACGTATTTGACCTTTCAATCAAATATCCTTATTTCTTCTCCACTAGGTAATAAAGGGTCTTACATATCTGAGAGAGAAGCATAAGATAATGCACAGAGGTAAGGGCTTACTTTTTTGAAAAAGACATTGTTTTGAATGCTAGTAAAACAGCCTTTTAACTATCTAGGCTTAAAATATAACTTTTTTTACCTTTTCTGTGACTTAAGATAGTTTGTTAGTGTGAATATATTATAACCTTTTTTGGGTGACTGACACCTGTATACTTTCTGGAACATAAAAGAAGTACTGACAGTGGGAGGGGGAGGCTTACCTGTGTTCAGCCCACCTTCTGTCTAGCAGTATAACAGATTTATAAATGCTTAACTGACCGTTTCCTCTTTCTTGAGTGGAAAGGCAGTGAGGAAACCAGGATATTGCCACATACTATTGTGCCACAATATATTGTTTGGGAAATAGCCTCTAGTACTCTGCTCATCAAGTAGGCCAGAGTTATGGGTTCAATCTACGTGTTATCCATAGCTTTGCCTATTTTGTAGTCTAGATTGTATCTCTCCTTCAACTAACCACTTTGCAAATGCATGCCACTGATCAAATGAGGAAAAGGGAGAAAGAGAACATGGATGCTTCAGGGCAAGCAGACTCTCCAATGAAAGAAAAAGAAAGATTTACAAAACACATATTGGCATTTGGTTAGTAGCATATTATGTGCAGAAAACATAATGTTAATTGTGTGGAAACACTAATTTTTCTGAGGTGAAGAGCAGAGGTGAAGCAAAGGAGACTGGAATTTCAATCCTCTTTCAAGGGCTTTGATGCTTTTTCACTTGTATAAGATTAGGTTGTGCCTCATTTTCCCCTTAACCCAAACTCTATTTCACTTAAAGTGATGATGTAATTTTTCTAGATAGGAAAATTATAAAATCTTAGTGTTGAAAAGTACTTTAGAAGTCACTTAGTCCAAACCTTTTGTAAAGCAGGACTTCCCTGTTCAACTTTGCCTTTAAATTGGTCGAGTTTCTTCTTAAAAATTTTAAACCCTTATCTTTTGTCTTAAAATCAACTTGTAAGTGTCAGTTCTAAGGTAGAAGACTGGCAAGAGCTAGGCAATTGGAATTAAGTGACTTGTCCAGGGATACACAGCTAGGAAGTATATGAATCTAGATTTGAACCCTTGTCCTTCCAACTCTACACCTAGTATTCTATCCACTGTCCAGCTTCTTCTTGACAGAGAAACTTAATCAAGGAACTCAATTATTACAGTGAGATATTCCATCTCAAAGGCCTTGTCTCTGTCAAATGGTTTAGTATAAGAAATGGATAAGGGTTTTGTCCATTTATCTTATATTTGATAATATTATATCTATATTGCTTAGCTCCTTTAAAAGGACCAAAGGGCCCTGTTTGTTGTCTGACCTGCAGCTAAAACTTCCCACATGCGTTTTCTCTCCCTATTACAATGTGGCCTCCTTGAATCAGAAATTATGCTACTCTTCAGTTTGATTCCAAAGCTCAGTACTTTGCACATAATAAACACTTAAAAACTTTTCCATTCACACATTCCTTTATTAGTACTCAATAAGCAGAAAATATAGCTAGAAAAGTGGAGAAGTCTGGCTGCAGTGCTTGCAGTGATAGGGAATGAAGAGACTGCAGGATGGAGCATGCTCCTTAAATAGAGGGTATGGGTAGAGCCATCTAATAAGAGGGAGGTGCAGTGGGGAAGGATGACTCTTTCAGGGTGTGAATTTCAGGACTGAAGTGATTTTTCCAGGATGAAGAGGTTTCCAAGCCCATCATTAGGATGGTCTTAAACTGAGTTGAAATTTACCTCTGAATCCCTAGCCCTCCAGAAATCCAAAAAATCCAAACTCTAGTCCCCAAACTTTTACCAAACTCTTACCTTCTGTCGTAGTATAAGTTCTAAGACAGAAGAATGCCAAGGACTAAGGAGTTGAGGTTAAGTGACTTGCACAACCAGCTAGGAAGTGTCTGAGGTCCTCCTGACTCCTGGCCTGGTGCTCTACCACTCACCTAGCTTTATCCACCACCCTCCCTCCCCCATTACTTTTCTCATTGCACATCCCTCTTAACAAATATTTTTAGCATTATACCCCAGTATTTGCCTATTTACTTATTTTTAAATTATATATTTAGTGCTTATGAATAACTAGGTACATGAAACTTATGCAAAAATATGCATTTTAAAATATGAAATAATATTTTTTTTTACTCATCCCAGTAGCAAGAGTTAGAGAAATTCCCTTTCTTTTTAAAATTTATTTAGTCAATTTAGAACATTATTCCTTGGTTACAAGAATCATATTCTTTCCCTCCCTTCCCTCCTCCCCACCCTTCCCATTGCTGACTCGCAATTCCACTGGAATGTGTCCTTGATCGAAACCTATTTCCATGTTGTTGGTGTTTGCATTAGGATGTTCATTTAGAATCTACATCCCCAGCTATATTCCCTCAACCCATGTATTCAAGCAGTTGTATTTCTTGGGTGTTTTTACTCCCACAGTTTTTCCTCTGAATGTGGATCATGTTCTTTCTCATAGATCCCTCCAAGTTGTTCAGGATCATTGCATTGCCATTAATGGAGAAGTCTATTGCATTTGATTGTACCACAGTGTAGCAGTCTCTGTGTATAATGTTCTCCTGGTTCTGCTCCTTTCACTCTGCATCACTTCCTGGAGGTTGTTCTAGACTCCATGGAATTCCTCCACTTTATTATTCCTTTGAGCACAATAGTATTCCATCACCAACATATACCACAGTTTGTTCAGCCATTCCCCAATTGAAGGGCATCCCCTCGTTTTCCAATTTTTGGCCACCACAAAGAGTGCAGCTATGAATATTCTTGTACAAGTCTTTTTCCTTATTATCTCTTTGGGGTACAAACCCAGCAGTGCTATAGCTGTATCAAAGGGTAGACAGTCTTTTATCACCCTTTGGGCATAGTTCCAAATTGCCCTCCAGAATGGTTGGATTAATTCACAACTCCACCAGCAATGAATTAGTGTCCCCACTTTGCCACATCCCCTCCAGCATTCATTACTTTCCACAGCTGTCATGTTAGCCAATCTGCTAGGTGTGAGGTGATACCTCAGAGTTCTTTTGATTTGCATTTCTCTGATTATAAGAGATTTAGAACACTTTTTCATGTGCTTTTTAATAGTTTTGATTTCTTTGACTGAAAATTGCCTATTCATGTCTCTTGCCCATTTATCAATTGGAGAATGGCTTGATTTTTTGTACAATTGATTTAGCTCTTTATAAATTTGAGTAATTAGACCTTTGTCAGAGATTTTTGTTATGATTATTTCCCAATTTGTCACTTCCCTTCTAATTTTGGTTACATTGGTTTTGTTTGTACAAAAATTTTAATTTGATGTAATCAAAATTATTTATTTTACATTTTGTGGCTTTTTCTAAGTCTTGCTTGGTTTTAAAATCTTTCCTTTCCCAAAGGATATGTATAGTTTTAATGTTGTCTGTCAGCTACGGGAAGGGTGGGGTAGGGGAGGGAGGGAAAAAATATGATTCTTGTAACCAAGAAATAATGTTATAAATTGACTAAATAAATTAATTTAAATTTAAAAAAAGAAAATAGTTTTAATGGCTTTTTTGTTCTCATTAAAATATCCTATTTTGGTGAGATCGGTGTGATTAAATAGGTTTCATTATTTTTTAAAATCTTGGTTTGATACTTTGTGATATAGCAATTTGGAGGCCAAATTCTAAGTTCAGTTAGTTTTTAAATTTTATTGTAATCACTGCCATAAATGAAAAGAGATACCATATACAGATATTTAACTTCAAATGGAAAAAACAGTGTTTCATGTGCTATACATTCAAAATGATGATAGTCATTGTTCAGTTCTGTCCACCAGTTACACAAAGGCCTTGTTGAAATTCAGGTAGCAAATTTCCCTCTTTCCCGATGTTAGGCAGTTTCTCCCACAGACTAATTGGAAGGTATTGCATTTTTATAGACTTGGAACTCTTTGGAAGATACTTAAAATAGATTAGAAAATTCTGTCTCCAAGTTTTTAAGTGTACAGATATAAAAGTATTTATAGGTGACACATTTGCATTGTTTTTAGCAACTCAGAGAAGAGTAAGTATCCATTTAATATGAAAATATGTTTTATGTGACTTCATATGGATAATGAGTATCATATTGCTTGCCTTCTCAATGGGTGGGAGAGGCACTACTAGGAACTCAAAAGTTTTACAAATGAATGTTTAAAAAAATGGTAACTATAGGGGGCAGGTAGGTGGCTCAGTGGATTGAGAGCCAGGCCCAGAGAAGGGAAATCATCAGGCCTCAGACACTTCCTATCTGTGTGGCCATGGGCAAGTCACTTAACCCCACTCCCTAGCTCTTATCACTCTTCTGCCTTGGAATCAATATTTAATATCTATTTCTAAGACAGAATTTGAAATGGTGTTTTAAAAAATTGGATATAAGAAAAATCTCTCTGACAATTGAAGCTGAACAGAAGTGGAGTGGGCTGCATTAGGACTTAGTGAATTACTTTTTGGAGATGGGGTTCCTGAGTTAGATAAGGATTGTACCAGATCACCTCAGAAGGTATTTTCCAGCTCATATATTCTATGTTTCCATGGGATCACACCATTGTTCACAGAAGGAAAAAAAATGGTGACTAATATTTCCTTAATTTCCTAGTTGCCTCAGCCTTCATCCTTGATAACTGCAATATAGGAGAGGGGGAAGGCCTAGGATGAATTTCATGGGTTGATAGATGTCTCATTGCCTAACTTATCAAGATCCTTGAATAGCAATGACTCTGTCTCAATTACTGTCAGATCTTGGATTTTCTGCTTAATTAAAATGGGCTGGCCGTATTAGGTTTGACTCAGATTTGCTTTCTTAAACCCTTTTTCATTCCTTGCTTTTGTGTAATATTCTCGTTCAGTTATTCGCTAAAACCTTAACCCATCGTGTAAAAGTTAAATCCTTACTCATAGGGGAAGCCTGTTTGAAGAGATGGGGAGATCTGAGATCATGAAATCACAAGTTTAATGCTTAAAGGGACCTTAGTGGTCATTGAGTTTGGTCTAGGAAACCAAGAAAAAAAGATTTATCTCCCCATGGTTCTTTCAGAGAAAAGGAGGTATAGGGAATATTGTACAAATATTCTTCCCCAATCCATGGAAATTCTTTTTTTTTTAACCCTTACCTTCTGTACAATACCATGTATTGGTTCTAAGGCAGAATAATGATAAGATCTAGGCAATGAGGGTTAAGTGACTTGCCCAAGGTCACACAACTAGGCAGTATCTGAAGTCAAGTTTGAATCCAGGACCTCCCATCTTTGGACCACCTATCTACCCTCCAATCCATGGAAATTCTGACCAAATATTGATTGGTTTCCATCACATTCAGGTTTAGCTATTGGGTTTGCCATGACTGGTTTACAGATCGTTCATATGATTTAGTTGTGTTTGTCAATCCCAAACTAACTTACTAAGATGCATTTTTGAAAACTCATAATTGTTCTTTAAAAAAAAAGCAAGCCTACTCTACAAAGTAAAACAAAACTTTTTTCAAATGCAAAGTGCTATGTTAGCAACTTTTAATACCATGCTGTCCATAAACCTTCCCATGGAAACCAAGAAAATGTTTAGAAGAGATGGTAGGGAATTTTCTTAGTGTTGGGCACCTCAGGCATGTGTTATCAAATGCTTTTGTAGTCTCTGGTTCTCCAAAGACCTTTTTGGTTTTGCTGCAGAAGGTTTTATAATGCCTATTATTCATAAAATATTCTAAACAGAAGTGAAAAGGTCTTGGAGAACCAGAGGTTGCAAAAGCACTTGAATAATATATTCCTGAGCTACATGTCACCGAAAAAATGATTTGTGGGTTTAACAGCAATCAGCAATACATTTTCAGTAGAAAATAAGAACAAAAAGTAGGATATGTGAAACCATGAACTTCTGTTACATAATTCTATTTTATACAACAAACCCAAGACCCTTGCCAACCTCTCCAGCCCATTTCCTAGCCATAATATTGGTAATAGATTGATGGATGTTCTGGGAAGCCATCCAGGTTTTCTGATTTCCAGTCCAGAGCTCCTTCCCTCCTTCATATGTTGTGCCTCCCACCTTCCTTCATCCTTTAGGACTTCCTGAGACAGCACAGACAAGGAGGACAACTTGGAATTAATCAGCAGCTCCTTATTAACTGTGTGCTTGGCACTCAGTAACTTTGCCTAAAAAGACATATTCAGACTCAACAATTATCTGGAAAAAAGTTTGAGAGCTAAAAACTTTCTTTGGTTTCATGCCCCACTTTTCAGTGTGTAGGAATGCTGTGTGTCATTGGCCAATTTTTCCATCTCCAAACTAGCTAGGCCTTTTATTTTCATTGTGAGATAAATATCTGTTGATAACCTTATACTCTCTAGCTCTATATTCTTAGCCAGCTGACATTTACATATTATATATATTTTCTATTTAACACTTTAAAGTTTATAAACACTTAATTTTTTTAACATTATTTTATTTGGTCATTTCCAAACATTATTTACTGGAAACAAAGATCATCTTCTTTTCCTCCCTTCCCCCCTTCCCTCTCCCATAGCCGACGCACGTTTCCACTGGTTATCACATGTGTTCCTGTTTCTAACCCATTTCCATGTTGTTGGTATTTGCACTAGAGTGTTCATTTAGAGTCTCTCCTCAGTCCTATCACCTCCACCACTGTAGTCAGGCAGTTGCTTTTCCTCGTTGTTTTTACTCCCACAGTTTATCCTCTGCTTGTGGATAGTATTTTTTAGATCCCTGCAGATTGTTCAGAGACATTGCATTGTCCCTAGTGGAGGAGTCCATTACCTTCAATTGTACCACAGTGTATCAGTCTCTGTGTACAATGTTCTCCTGGTTCTGCTCCTTTCACTCTGCATCACTTCCTGGAGGTTGTTCCAGTCTCCATGGAATTCCTCCACTTTATTATTTCTTTTAGCACAATAGTATTCCATCACCAACATATACCACAATTTGTTCAGCCATTCCCCAATTGATGGGCATCCTCTCGTTTTCCAATTTTTGGCCACCACAAAGAGTGCAGCTATGAATATTCTTGTACAAGTCTTTTTCCTTATTATCTCTTTGGGGTACAAACCCAGCAGTGCTATAGCTGTATCAAAGGGTAGACAGTCTTTTATCACCCTTTGGGCATAGTTCCAAATTGACCTCCAGAATGGCTGGATCAATTCACAACTCCACCAGCAATGAATTAATGTCCCCACTTTGCCACATCCCCTCCAGCATTCATTACTTTCCATAGCTGTTATGTTAGCCAATCTGCTAGGTGTGAGGTGATACCTCAGAGTTCTTTTGATTTGCATCTCTCTGATTATAAGAGATGTAGAGCACTTTTTCATGTACTTATTAATAGTTTTGATTTCTTTGGCTGAGAACTGCCTGTTCATGTCCCTTGCCCATTTATCAATTGGAGAATGGCTTGATTTTTTGTACAGTTGATTTAGTTCTTTGTATATTTGAGTAATTAAACCTTTGTCAGAGGTTTTTATGAAGATTGTTTCCCAATTTGTTGCTTCCCTTCTGATTTTGGTTACATTGGTTTTGTTTGTACAAAAGCTTTTTAATTTGATGTATTCCAGATTATTTATTTTGCATTTTGTAACTCTAAGTCTTGCTTGGTTTTGAAGTCTTTCCCTTCCCAAAGGTCTGACATGTGTACTATTCTGTGTTCGCCTAATTTTCTTATAGTTTCCTTCTTTATGTTCAAGTCATTCACCCATTTTGAATTTATCTTGGTGTAGGGTGTGAGGTATTGATCTAAACCTAATCTTTCCCACACTGTCCTCCAATTTTCCCAGCAGTTTTTATGAAATAGTGGATTTTTGTCCCAAAAGCTGGGATCTTTGGGTTTGTCATATACTGTCTTGCTGAGGTCACTTATCCCAAGTCTATTCCACTGATCCTCCTTTCTTTCTCTTAGCCAGTACCAGATTGTTTTGGTGACCGCTGCTTTATAATATAGTCTAAGATCTGTGACTGCAAGGCCCCCTTCCTTTGTATTTTTTTTTCATTATTTCCCTGGATATCCTTGATCTTTTGTTCTTCCAAATGAACTTTGTTATGGTTTTTTCTAAATCAGTAAAAAAAAATTTTGGAAGTTCCATGGGTATGGCACTAAATAGATGAGTTTGGGTAGGATGGTCATTTTTATTATATTGGCTCATCCTACCCATGAGCAGTTAATGTTTTTCCAATTGTTCCAGTCTAGTTTTAGTTGTGTGGAGAGTGTTTTGTAGTTGTGTTCATATAGTTCCTGTGTTTGTCTCGGGAGATAGATTCCTAAGTATTTTATTTTGTCTAAGGTAATTTTGAATGGGATTTCTCTTTCTAGTTCTTGCTGCTGAGCTGTGTTGGAATTATATAGAAATGCTGATTACTTATGTGGGTTTATTTTGTATCCTGCAACATTGCTAAAGTTGTTGATTATTTTGATTAGCTTTTTGGTTGAATCTCTAGGATTCTTTAGGTAGACCATCATGTCATCTGCAAAGAGCGATACTTTGGTCTCCTCCTTGCCTATTTTAATGCCTTCAATTTCTTTTTCTTCTCTAATTGCTACTGCTCGTGTTTCTAATACAATGTCAAATAATAAAGGTGATAATGGGCATCCTTGTTTCACTCCTGATCTTAATGGGAATGGATTTAGTTTATCCCCATTGCAGATGATATTAGTTGATGGTTTTAGATATATACTGTTTATAATTTTTAGGAACGGCCCTTCTATTCCTATGCTTTCCAGTGTTTTCAATAGGAATGAGTGTTGTATTTTGTCAAAGGCTTTTTCTGCATCTGTTGAAATAATCATGTGATTTTTGTTGGTTTTGCTTGTTGATGTGGTCAATTATGTGGATGGTTTTCCTAATATTGAACCAGCCCTGCATCCCTGGTATGAATCCTACTTGATCATGGTGAATGATTCTTCTGATCACTTGCTGGAGTCTTTTTGCTAGTATCCTATTTAAGATTTTTTCATCTATATTCATTAGGGAGATTGGTCTATAATTTTCTTTCTCTGTTTTTGGCCTGCTTGACTTTGGAATTAGTACCACGTTTGTGTCATAAAAGGAATTTGGTAGAACTCCCTCTTTGCTTATTATGTCAAATAGTTTGTATAGTATTGGAGTTAGCTGTTCTTTGAATGTTTGATAGAATTCACTTGTGAATCTATCAGGCCCTGGGGATTTTTTTCTTAGGAAGTTCTTTGATGGCCTGTTGGATTTCTTTTTCTGATATGGGATTATTTAAGAAAACTATTTCTTCTTCTGTTAGTCTAGGCAATTTATAGTTTTGTAAATATTCATCCATATCACCTAGGTTGGTATATTTATTGCCATATAGTTGGGCAAAGTAGTTTTTAATGATTGCCTTAATTTCCTCTTCATTGGAGGTGAGATCCCCCTTTTCATCCTTGATGCTGTTAATTTGCCTTTCTTCTTTCCTTTTTTTAATTAGATTGACCAGTATTTTGTCTGTTTCTTCAAAGTACCAGCTTCTAGTCTTGTTTATTAGCTCAATAGTTCTATCACTTTCGATTTTATTAATTTCTCCCTTAATTTTTAGGATCTCTAGTTTGGTTTTCTTCTGGGGAGGTGTGTGGGGGGGGAGGGCGGCTCAGTTCATGTTTCTGTGCAAGCTTTTCCTCCTTCTTATTATAGTGTGGAAATGTTCAAACCCCACGTACCTTCGCCTCTTTGGGGTACTGGGGAGTCCTTCTGTTCCTCCAAAGGTGATTTTTATGCTCCTTTGATGTAGTCTATTTCGTTTGGTGCCGGGGAGAGGAAGCATGTGGCGTCTAAATTGCAGCCATGTTTACCCGGAAGTCCAACACTGAATTTTTTTAAAAAACTCTTTACCTTCTGTCTTAATAATTTCCAAGGCAGAAAGCAATAAGAGCTAAGCAATGGGTGTTGAGTAATTTGCCAAGGGTCACACAGCCCAGAAGTGTTTAAAGTCAAATTTGAACTCAGGACCTCCCATGTCTAGGCCTGGCTTTCTATCCACTGAGCCACCTAGTTGCCCCTACAAAGCACTTTATAAATATTATCTCATTTTGTCCTTATAGCAATCCTAGAAAGTAGGTACTATTGTTATCTCCATTTTACTGAAAAGGAAATTGAGGCAGTGATTAAGAGAATTGTCTAGGGTTACAAAGCTAGTAAGTCACTGAGACTGTTTTGAATTCAGGTCTTCTTGACTCTAAGTCTAGCACTATGGTCTACTGTGCCATGATTACATTCTTAGTTATGCTTTTGACAATAGAAGAATTAAGTAGAGGCAGGATCTGCTTCCTTATGATAATCTTTTTCACTTCTAAATGTATTTGTACTTTTCCAAGAGCTTTCACATACATTCCTTTGATGCACATAGAGTAGAGATCGATTATCCCTGTCTTATCGATGAAGAAATTCAGCCCCAGAGAAGTTAGGTGATTTGCCTAGATCACAGATCGAGTCTTACATAGAAATGGGCAGAAAATGTAGGTTAGTTCTGTCCTGCTGCCTAACCTCAGAAATAGCATTGGCAGAGAGAGCTGTTCTAGCCCTAGCGCCCTTACCTGCTCATTCAAACCATGCGCTTGGGGTGCCCTCGATTTTATTCTCAGCCAAATGCAAGTTTGTATTTAGGACTGGATTGAGTGCCACAGTGCTTCTTCCAGGAACTCTTTTCTGGCCTCATCAATGACTTTGTTACTTCTTGGCACCAAAAGCAATTTCAGGAGCCAGGAGAGTCAGTGAACAGATGTCTGCTAATGAGGAGTTTGGCTTCAACCCAGCCACAGAAAGCTTTGGTAAAATTGTCTCTCTTGGATGGGAGAGACCAGAGGACAGACTTCTGCCTCAGCATGAACTGGCCTCTCCACTTTGTATATTCTAGTTGCCCGAGTATGTTACACAGAAGGGTCAGGATGTTGGAAGTCTTTCCTGAATGATTAAAATAGAATGAGGTTCTGGTACTGAGCAGATATTTTTGCTCAGCTCTGTTACTAAGGAAGAGAGAAAAGAATGAGCTGGTGTTTCCTGGAAACTCTAGTAAGTGTTGAATCTTCCTTGCTGCCAATCAGTTCTTCCTTCCATCTATCTAAACTCTCTTCCTATGGATAAAAGCCAATTTTCTTTCTAATTCTTCCTTTTGTGGAGATAAGGAGACAGAAGAACAGAGTGACTTTTCTTCTTCCTAAAACTTTATTTAGGTCTTTTTAAAACTTCACATAATAAACTAAGTCTGTATTACACAACCCAAATTGTCCAGGAATATAGGGAAGTTCAAAGGCAAAATGATAGTATTGATGCCAGTGGTTATCTACCAAGGTCCTGCATCATTGCCTAGTTAGAGTGTATATGGAAACTCTAGCCTACAGTAAACCGTGAAAAGTTAGCGCTAAATGCACATTTCACATGGCTAGTCCAGAGAAGTCAAAGGTCAGTTTCAGAAGATACTGAAAGGAGTGAGTCCCTCTCAATGCTATAACTTAAAATTATGAAGGAATATGGTTCTCCATCAAAGAACTAGTCTTTGGGGCAAGGATGGCACTCTGGGGCATTCTCCCTAAATAGTGATATTTCCTAATACATTTAAAATATTTTCATCCAATACAGGAATTCTATTTTAATAATATCCCTGACAAGTGGTCATTCAATCTCTGCTTGAAAACTCCCAGGGCTGGAATACTCACTAACCCCCCTGAGTCAACCCATTTTATGTTTAGATAGTCCTACTAATTATAATAATTCAAATTTCTATGGATTTAAAAGTTTATAAAGTGCTTTTTTCAGTAACAATAACAAAAAAGTAAGAAATTGAGGCTAGGAAAGTGTGTTTTGCCCATAGTCACACAGTGTAGAATTGGAATTCAAATCCAAATCACCAAGTCTTGTGATGTTTCTATTGCATCACATATTAGTATGTTTTTCTGTATGCTAACAGGAAATCTTGCTTTCTATAATTTTCTCCCTTTGGTTATAATTCTGCCTTTTAGTGCTAGTCAGAACAAATCTAAAGCTACCTTCCATTTGATAGCTCTTCACATTGTTAACATCACCCTCCCAATACTTCTTAATTGAGGTCATGCAAATAGAAACTTCTTCGTACTTGTTCTTCAGTTTGATTTTACAACAGCACTATAAAATGTAAACGGACATTTTATAGATGAAGAAATTGAAACTCTTAAAGACTTTTCCATGGGAACCCTACTAATCATGTGAGAAAGCTAAACAGTCATGCCTAGAGAGATAAAAGGAATTCCAAATAAGAAGAGTAAAACAAACTTCTTTACTTTAGAGGTAAGGTATGGTTAGGAAGGAAAATGTTTTACTTTTGTCAAATCTTACTTAATCTATACCTGGCTGATAAAATTACTTCTTCAAATACCATGGGCTGTTAGAGATAGGTCCTATGGTCCTCACCTTCTCTAAACTGTTCAGCCCTTTGGCGTGACCCTCTGCTGGACAGGTGGCTAAGGCCAAATCTAATAGGTTTCAGGAGACATAGACTTTTGGCTTAAAGAAGACATAGAGAAAAGAAGTAATAGAGGTAGTGGTAATAGTAATAGCTAGCATTTTTGTAATACTATGTTCTAGGTACAATGCTAAATACTTTACAAATGTTATCTCATTTGATCTTTACAATAACCATGGGAGATTAAGTGCTATTATTATCCCTATTTTAAAAAATAATGAATTTTTTCAGTTACACATGGAAACAATTTTTGCAATTGCTTTCTGACATTTTGGGATTCAGATTTTCTCCCTTCGTTTCTTTCTGTTTTCTCCTGCCCCAAACCCCTATAAGGGTTAAATAGGGGTTTTGATAAAATAAGAGAGCAGCTTTTAATAATTTAAATTTTAATGAGAATATAGTAGAGTTATAAATTAATATTATCCCTTTAAGCCAGAGAAAAGAAAACTTCTAGCAGTTTTTAACAATTAACAATTTCATTTAATTAAAATGGAGATAGTAAAAGAATATAATAAAAGAGGGAAAGATAGAAAAGAGGAAAGAGATTACTAATCTTATACCCTATAAATATACCTAAAATTCCTATTAACTATTTCTAATGTCTTCTGAGGATAGCTTCTTCTAGCAAACACCAATCCTATCTAACCTACATGATCTGTAAATTATTTACTAACTACTTAACTCCCTAAAATAATAGATAGCCACCACTCACTCTTTCAATCAGTTTTTTATAGCAGTCCAACAGTCAGTAGTCAACAAACAGCAGATCCTTGCCTCAGAGACAGACCACTTGCTCTCTAGAGATTTCAGAGGCAAAAAACCTTTTAAAGGCTAAAGCCAAAAGCCCTCTCAGTAAGCTCAGACCCACCTTTATATTCCAGCAACTAAACTCCAACCTACACTACCAGCAACCAACTCATGCCCAGTAGCCAACTTCCCTGCAGTTGTCAGCCCTGTCAGAAACTGATCCACCAACTGTCAGCAACTGACTCTCCTAACTCTTAGCAACTGGCAGCCTATAACTGACACTCAGCTGGGGGCTCCCCAGTTCCTACTTCCTATGACTGTGGGCTGATTAATCCCTACACATCTCTATGGTAAGAGGACCTCCAGGTCCCCTGTTAAATTAAATTAATTAAAGAATTCCTTTTTACACCCCCCAAGGGGATAGATTGTCTGATGTAGGTATTACCCCCATTTTACAAATGGATAACTGAGGTAAAAAAGAGCCTAGATGAGTTGCCCAAGATCACACAGCTAGTAAGGGTCAGGGTTAGATTTGAACTTAAGTCTTCTTGACACCAGGCCCAGCATTTTATCCACTGTGCCCTCTTGGTCCCCAGGTATATACTCTGCCTTTTATGAAGCATAAATCTTTATTTCTAAATGAAACCTGGAATTGTGGCAGCCAGGCTATTGTTCCTGTTTGATACTCTTCTTATGAAAAGTTCAGATATAAGTGGAAATTGTCAGATTAAGAATTTTGTGATAATGCAACATGTGGCCTCCATTTTAATTGCCACCAGGACATGATAGAAATACTTATGTTGTTGGTGGAGTGGTAACCCCAGAGCCCAGATGGTGCTGAGCTTCACTGTCAGATGGCAGGTACCAGTAGGAGATTCAGTAGAACTGAATTAATTAGAAACTAGGGTGGCAGGGGTGGGTTTTTTTGGTTTGGAAGCACATTTAACGTTTATCCTTGGTGGGAGGTGCTTACAGCAAAATGTGTGCCTGCTGTACTGTGAGCAGTGTGGGAAGCATTATTATTAGGTGACAGTGGCTAAGCAGTAACTGGGCAAAGAAGCAGAATTCAAGCTGTTGCATGCATTTCGGCATTGTTTTGTGGCACAGAGATTCAGCTGCTCTAAAGAAAAGATCAAAACTTTCTAGACATCCCACAAATGTTTGTGATCCCAGAGAGGCCTAACTCCTCCTCTGGTCTTTAGTTTCTTCATATATCAAATGGGGATAATACTGCTAACCTCACACATACACAATTTTTTTATTTATTGAGTTGCCATCTCTGTCAGTTCTCCCAAGTCAAAAAAAGGGTTGTATAAATGGAAGATGGTGGTGGATTTTCTGGGAGGAAGTCTGTAGTAATGAACTAGGAATAAATTTTAAAAATCACTTGGAGATAGCATGTGGTCTTGGCTCTCATGGCACTTATAGCCCATCTAGGTACATGGAACACAAGCTCAATTTACTTGCTAAAAATACATACACAAATGAATTCTAATGGTGAAAAGGAAGAAGGCAAAAGTTATTAGCAATTGCAGGGGTTTGGGGAAGGCTGAGAAAGGGCCATTTGAGTTGGGCTTTAAAAGATAGAATTGTGATGTCACTGGTCCTCTTAGAAAACTGAGGAAAAATAATAATTTATCTAAACAACCCCCTACTTAACCTTCAAAGTCTAATTCCAGTTCTACTGCCCTAAGCCTATCCCTTCCTCACTGGAGCCAGCCCCCAGTGACCTCTCCTGAATCTGACTACCTGCAGATCTTGTTATCTACCCCACTTCTCTGCATGTGTTTAACAACTATTTATGTGTGCATTTGTGTCTAGGCAGTCTCTGAAAGAAGTCTGGAAAAGTGCTTGAGGACAAGGTTTGTGCCTTACACGTTATGGCTTTAGTACCTAGTACCCCCTTCCATCAGCAGATATTAAAAACTCTTTAATGCTTCCCTACTATACATATCAATTAAAATACAAATTCCTTAACTCAGCATTCACGTTCTGTCTGATATACCACCCTACCTTTTCAGCTTTATCTCTTACTCCCCCTCCCCCCCTTCATATACTCTATTCTCCAGTTAAAAAACAATCCCTTTTGGGGGCAGCTGGGTAGCTCAGTGGATTGAGAGCCAGGCCTAGAGATGGGAGGTCCTAGGTTCAAATCTGGCCTCAGCCACTTCCCAGCTGTGTGACCCTGGGCAAGTCACTTGACCCCCATTGCCTAACCCTTACCACTCTTCTGCCTTGGTGCCAATGCACAGTATTGACTCTAAGACGGAAGGTAAGGGGTTAAAAAAAACAAACAATCCCTTCTATGATTTCTATAGTGTTTCTGTGTCTTTGATGATACTATTTCCTGTATGTGGAATACTCTCCTGCTTTTACTTGTTGAATGTCTGTCCATCTTTTAAAGCCCAACTCAAATGGCCCTTTCTCAGCCTTCCCCAAACCCCTGTCCTTTAGAGACATGATTGGCCATTACTTTGATTAAAGTTTTTGTCTTTTTTTTCAGTGTTATATGACTTATTCTTGTTCTGTTTACTTCATTCTGTATGCATTCATACAAGTTTTTGAAGAATTCTCCAAAATAGTTTCATTTCTAAACCCTTACCTTCCATCTTAGAATCAATACTGTGTATTGGTTCCAAGGCAGAAAAGTGGTAAGGCCTAGGCAGTGGAGGTTAATGGACTTTCCCAGGGTCACACAGCTTGGAAGTATCTGAGGCCATATTTGAACCCAGGACCTCCCATCTCTAGGCCTGCTCTCAATCCACTGAGACACCTACCTGCCCCCAGTTTCATAATTTCTAAAAGAGAAAGAATAGACATAATGTGACAATATGTTCAGCCATTTCCTAGTTGACAGGATTTTTCTGAGTTTCTAGTTTTTTGCTTTTCTTTATTTTTCTGTCCCCTTCAAAATCTATGCTGTAAAGTTGAAGTTTGTTTTGACTTCAACTATTCTTTCTCCTCTTTCCTTCCTTTCTCTTCACATTTTCCTATTGTTTGATGTATTTGCGTGTGTATATATCTGTGTGAGTTTCTGTGTATATATGTATCTGTGTGTATGTTTTCAAAACTTTTTTGCCTGGTTTAGAAAAGAGTGAGCAATTCATCTGATAAAAATGAAATTCACTCTCTCAACCTTTCTTCCATTGGCATATTCTTCTCCTCACATACCCCAATTTTGAAAAATAGTAAGTTCCATCCCCTTCTTTTTCCTTTCGATACTGTTGTGTATATTTTTTATACTCTTAAAATCTCTCTTCTTAAAACTCTCAGAATAGAATTAATATATTACCCAATCCTCTAAAAAAAAAGTAATTCTCTTGAACATATTAAAAGTTCTAACACTTGTTTTTTCTCTTACTAGAATGTTAGCATTTCATTATAGTATAGCTCCCTCCATTTGCTCATATAAACTTACCTTTTTAGGTTTTTTTTTCTGACTTTGGTTTCTATATGTCACAATTCTTTTTCAGTGCTTGGCTTTTAATTGGTAATGCTTAGAAGTCCTCCCTTCCATTAAAAATCCATTCCTCCCCCCTCCCCCCCATAGTTTTTCTTGATTGTAAGTATATATCTTTTGTCTTTTGCAATACTGTTTTCCAGGATCTACTCTCATTTATGTGACCTGGTCTTATGTGACCCTGAATGTGGGTCCTTTGTATTTGAATTCTTTCTGTCTTATGTAAAAATTAAAATTGTATCTCAAATAATAAAAATATTATAGTTTTGGAGCTTGATTAAATGATCATTAGAAATCAGGGAATAAAGAGGATACAAAATAAAAATCATGTGCTCATGGCTGGTTAGTCATTTTTAAAATCCCCACTCACCTCCATCACTGCTGGTTGCTGTTTCATGCCCAAAGAGGACATGGGAGGAGTTACCACCAGTTAATTACCAATAATGTAATCCCACCAACATGGAGACGCAGAAGAGATTATAGGAAATTTTGGAAAATACTAAAGACTTCTGGGGAATGAAGTGAAAGGTTCA
Source organism: Monodelphis domestica (assembly GCF_027887165.1). NCBI lineage: Eukaryota > Metazoa > Chordata > Mammalia > Didelphimorphia > Didelphidae > Monodelphis > Monodelphis domestica. The sequence goes on from NC_077227.1 coordinate 157,184,247, forward strand.
AAATCTACATTTATACATTCCCCCACCCCCACCCCCATCCCCAAGACCCGTGGAAGACTAGTCTCTACAGTGGGTCTTGTAAACATACCAACTTTGAAATTACAATAATTTGGGGATAAGAGGAAATTCGGAAACAGCTTCCCCAGCTAAGACCTCGGGGCCCTGTTGCTAAGATTAAAAATGGCTATTTTTAGCAGCTGTGTTTTGAACTGTCGAGTTAGATGTTTAAAAGACTGATTTGAGGAGGTAATAGAGAAAGAGGAAAGAAAATTTAGGGAAATGTTGAGGGCACTCATCAGTTCCTTCATGGTCGCCAGACTTGAAGGGGGTAAATTTAATCGTTGGACTGAATATATATATATTTTAGTTGGTCTCCAGGGTTTAAATTCTAAATCCCAATGAAATACTCAAGTCAGAATAGAATTTTATGGTGGTTTATTTACAATAGAAGGAAGAAATTAAGAATGAAAGAGAAAAAGGGAAAAGGGAAGGATAGGTGCCCTGGCCTGGTCTGAACCAGACAGGAGTTAAGAGGCTTCGGCCAAGGGGTCTTTCCAGAGGCTAGTGACTCCAGGAAGCCAAGGGAAAGGGAGTCCCAAGAGATGGGCCTTTTCAGAGGCTGTTGCCTCCAGAAAAGTCAAGGAAAGGGGAGTCAGCCTTATCACTCGCCACATAATCGTCTAAGGGAAGCAGTCTCAGGTCTCATGCTCAAACTCCTCCATGGTCAAGTTCCATGGGCCAAGTCCTTCTCATAGGAAGTGACGCAAAATATAAAGGCAGTTCTTTACATCACTTCCTGTGTCTTACATGTGCCAGTGGTGGCATAAACTTGGTTTTGGACAGCCCAGGGAGTCAGTCATTTGTTTCTGATTTGTCACTTGCTAGCACACGTGGGTGCTTCCTCCCCCACACTTAATCCTTAAATGGGGGTGTATACATTCCTGGTTGCTAGAATTCTAAAGACTAAGTAGGTGGAGTAAATCTGAAATTCACACTTACAGATTTTTTTTTTTTACAAGGAAATCCTGGATCTGACATTCCTAGGACTTTTCCTTTGGGGGTTTCTTTGAGAAGGTGATTAGAGAATTGCCTCTGTTTTTACAATGTCTTTTGGTTTTAGATCTGAGCATTTTTCATTTAAAATTTCTTGAAATATAGTGTTCTGCTGATGATGCTTGCTACCCATCCCCTGACAGAGAAGTGATAGGTTCAGGATTCAGAATGAGACTTAGCTTTGTGGACATGGCCAATATAGGATTTTTTTCCCTCAAGAATACATATTATTATAAGGGTTTTCCCCTCTTCCCAGCTTGGGGAATGTAAGGGAGAGAAAACATGCTTTTTATTTGAATATTGTATATAGGCATACAGTGTCCAAAATCTTTTCTTTTGATCATGGTTTTTAGGATTCTAATGATTCTTCTAAATTTTTTTTTGTTTTATAATTAATAAGCATTTATTTTTTCTCCCTTCAACCAACCTCCCTGAAAGAAAAAGGAAAAAAAATTCTTGCAACAGAGATACATAATCAAGCAAAACAACTCCCATATGATTCTTAAATTCTTAAATTCCTTGACCTGTTTAAACCATGTGTTTAAACTGTGCCAGCAGATAGCTTACATTTTCTTAATTAAAAAAAAACACTTTTAGATTTTCCCCCTATTAGTTTTTATCTCATAGTCATCATTGATTTTTTTTTCTTTTACTTAATAAGGAATCAATTACTTGATTAAGATTTGCCACTTTCTTTTCTAACCTGTATATTCTCCTTAATTTCTTTTAGGCATTGATGTATACCTTGTGGAAAATTTTTTATCTTTGAAGGTTTCTTTGTAGTTGCTTTGGAGTTATTTTCTCCTAGCTTGTATTTTTAAGTAATTCTGGACCTATAGTAATTCTGTACAGTAGTTGCCTTCTTCTGTTTACTTATGCCTTCAGCTTAAGTTCCTCAATTAGAACTTTGTGCTAACACCCTTGTGTATTTTTGGGTGGAGTGATCAGCCCTACTTGTTCTCATCCTGAGTCCTATGGATGTTAGTGTTTAATCTACACCTCCTACTTTATATCTACATTAAGAGTGATAATTTATATTAATAATAATAAGAGTGGTAATTTCTAAGCCCTCCAAATCTTTGAGGTTCAGAGCATTGCTTTAGGGTTCTCTATCTCATCTCAGAACAGAATGCCAGGGACTATGGAGCCCATAGGCCTGAGGTGCTCTGATCTAGGAAACATGGCTTTAAAATTTCACACTGTGGAAACTTCACACTGTGGATTTCTATTCCCCCTAGAAATTTCTTACCAAACATTCCACTCTTATCTAGAAATACAGGATTTTTCAGGTTCCATGTATCTCTAGTCCATCTCTGATCAACTTCCTTCCCATTTCCCTGCCCTGGCACTAGCATTTCTGGTAGGACCCTCTGCCTTCTGCCTGTTGGCTTTTAGCTAACTTTTTGTATAATTCTAGGGTGGGTAGATGAAGTCACTTACTGCATTCTTATTACTACTATTTTTTAGGTTTTTGCTGGAGTAGGTATGTCAAACCTGGGCTGCCTGCCACCTTTTAAACAGCCATTTTGGCAGGAGATACATGTTTACTCATTTTAAAACTAGTAATAAAGCCTGTTTTATTTTGCAGATTCAATGATATAATGAAGGTGTGAATACTTTGAAAAGGAAGAACATAAATATTGTATTGAATATAATGTGTTATCAGCAAGAGACAAAAGAAAACTTGTATAGACATAACTAGTTCTTAACTGAAAGATTCTCTAATGCTTTTTTCTTTCCCCTTGGATAATCAAGATTATGATTGTAGGTTCTATTTTATGTGTGAGTTAGGAGACCATAAGGATTTGGCCCAGTGAGATGAATATCTTTGTCTTTCTTTAGATTGCATAATTTGGACATACCTGTATACAAAAACATATATACTTGTATTGCAGAAAAAACTCTGTTAAGGAAAAACATTTAATTAAATTCAATAAGCATTTATTGAACAATTTAACAGTTTCGTAAAATGAATTTTGCAAAGCAGTGTGCTAGAAGAGATGCAAAATTCAGCTAAGTAAGATGGTTGCCTTGACTTCATGATGCTTATGGCTTTGTAGAGATATATGTCACATACACAAGAAACTATAGTCTAAAAAACTTTCAACAAATCATTACTGCTTTCAAAGGATGTAAACCAACTCTTCTGTGAGGTCCATGGGAAGGCAAAGGTCATTACTGATGGGAAACTATTACTGGAATTTTTTCTAATCCCCATCTTTTATGTTTCAAATTTAGGAAGGCTTCATCAAAGTGAATTAAGCTTTAAAAGATAGGTAAGATTTCAAAAGGGAGAAAGAGCATTCTGGGAACAGGTAACTGTGACCAAAAATAATCTGGTTCATTTAAAGTATAGAATATAAGAGGGGAAATGATATGATTCTCTAAAGCATAGTAAGATTTTATTCCAATCTCATTTTAAACTAGTAGATATCTTTCTGTTTAATTACATTACCTGTTGGCATCTAACCTATTCTCTCACCCTTTTCCTTCTTATGAGGACTTTGAACATAATTCATGTGTATTTTTCTAGTCCCGATCTTTATATATTCAAAACACCAAACAGCATTCCTAAATATCCTCTGGGTGTGTAAAAATTTTTAAATGGCTTCAACTTCCCCATCTACTCTCCTTTTCTGGATAACAGTTTTGCTTTGGGATTTACCTGCTCTGAAGGGAGTAGGAGGTACTGAGAGGCCTATATTAGCAGTAGAAATAAAGAAAAAGGATAGAAAAAAGATCAAGAAGGTTTTGGCAGAATTTCTTTTACTAATTGGATATGAGAGGAGAAGGAAGACACAAAGCATGTTTTTCAAACATTGGAGATTAAATGAATGATGATGCCACAGAGAGAAATAGTGAAATTAAGAAGGACAACAGATTTTTTATTTTTAAACCCTTACCTTTCCATCTTAGAATCAATGCTGTGTGTTGGGTTTCAAGGCAGAAGAGCAGTAAGGATTAAGCAGTGTTGGCTAAGTGACTTGTTCAGGGTGACACAGCTAGGTGTCTGAGTCCAGATTTGAATCTAGGACCTTCTACCTAAGCATGGCTTTCAATCCACTGAGCTGCCTAGCTTCTCCCAGGGACAACAGGTTTTGAAGGAAAATACAATAGGCTTAGTTTTGGACATAATTCTCACAGAATGTTTTGGTAAGCATATCCAATAGATGATTACAGGTGCAAGTCTGGAACTTGAATTTCCTACCTCTCTGTGGGAGGCTGGGGCTGGAAATATAAATTCGAAAGTCAGCAGTTTAAAGGTGATAATTGAAGCTACAAGAGTAAATGGGGGGGGGGGGTAAAATTGTTAAGGGACAATGCAGAGAAATCCTATCCTCTTTTCCCTATATCTCAGCTTAAGTAATAAAGTTTTAAGAGAGACCTTTTTCTGATTAATTCAAATCACCTAGCCCAGATGAACTACATCTTTGAGTACTGAAATAATTGGTAGGTATGACTGCTCAGCCAGTGTGACATTTGAAAGATCATGGAAAATAGCAGAACAGAGAAGGGCAAATGTTGCCTTGGTTGTCAAAAGAAAGGAAAAAGAACCAACTCTTTAGACTAGTGAGCTTGACTGATTCCTGAGATAATTCTAGAAGGATTCACTAAAGGGATGGTTATTTAAGGTTCCAAGATAACCCCAGAGGACTCATAATTTAAAACCACTATCCACAAGCTAAAGAAGGAATTGTTGGAATAGGATTGCAAATCTATTAAGCATAACATCCTTTATTTCCTTCTATTGTATATGTGATACTGCCTTTAGTTACAACATGGGGAATATGGAAATCCATATCACATGAAAACATTGATATAACCTATTTATTGTCTCAGGTTGGTGAGGAGGGAGGGAGGGAGGAAAAGAATGTGAATCTAAAAATATCAGAGTACAATTGTAAAAAATTGTTTCTACATGTAATTGAAAAAATTAAATTCAGTTAAAAAAAAGAGATGGTTTTAGAACATCAAGTTAAGGAAATAGTGTTTACGAAGACTTCAATGACAGATCATGCTAAACCATCCTTATTTCCTTTTTTGGAAAGGATTAAGCTGGTAGATCGGGGAAATGCTATAGATATAGTTTTCCTAGATTTTTGTAAGATTTGGTAAATTATCTCATTTTTGTGGAAAAGATTTAGAGATGTGAACTATATATGAACATGGTACTGGTTGAGTAAATGGATTCAATGCATGATTCATTGTCAGTTTGGCAGAAGGTCTCTGGAGCCTTCAGGCATCTCGGCTTGGCCTTGTGCTATTTATCTAAGTCTGATAAAAATTTTAAAGATGTAGATGATATGCTTATCATATTTACAAATAATAAAAATCGCTAACATCCATATAGCATTTTGAGGTTTTGCAAAATACAAATAATTAGCTAATTTGGTCCTTATAATAATACTATAAGTACTTATTATACCCATTTTATAGATGAGGAAACTGAGGGCACAAAGCTAGGAGAGTTAGCTGACACATTGGTTTAAGAGTCAGCAACCATTTTGGATCAGAATCCAAAAGAACCGGATAATTCAGGGTTTAAGCTAATAAAATAAAATTCATTAGAGATAATGTGAAGTCTTATCCTGATAGACTGTGGATTGAGATAATGATTTCATCCATTTATGGAACTCTCTCTAAGGAATCAATATTTATAAAATGCCCATTCTGTCCCAAGCACAGTGCTTAGTTCACAAGACCACTGTGCTAAATGTAGAAACTCTAAATTCAAATCTGGGGCCTGCTTTTGACTATTGTGTCTCTTTGGTTCTCCTTTTGCTTCTCGGTAAAATGAAGGCATTGTCCTTGAGAACTCCCAAGGCCTTCCTGCTCCACTTCTAGAGATGATACAGCATCAATTAATAGACCATTCAAGTTGAGAAGGGCAATCAATAGATATGATTTAGCCCCTGTCCCTCATTTTGCAAATGAGGACCTATCAGTAACAATCTTGAGCAGCAGAGTCTGTATTTTGAATACAAGACTGACTTCAGACCCAGAGCACACATTGCAGTTAGAAAGGGCAGATCTACAAACCCAGCCTCCTCCCACCCAGTCTTTTTACTTTTTCTGGTAAGCTTGGTACCTGTTTCCCTGTCAGTTGTTTTTGTGACATCTTACTAAATTAAAAATGAATAATAATTGTGAGTGTTTCTAGGAAAGATGGGCTCAAAAGAAAGCTGAGTCTTCTGTTCTTACATTGTTAATTAATATGTTTAATTGTCACTGTTATAGGGTTGGGAGGTGGAGCCAGAGGGTAGGAAATAAAAGCTTTTCAAGACTAATGACTATCAGAAAAACACTTGTTTCACAATTTGAGCTTATTGAGCTTGGCTGTGAAATCTTCAGATGAGAAAGGAGACTAAAAATAGCCCTCTCTTTAGGCATTGGCATGCTGCTAAAGCAGGCTCCCTCTCTGAACTAAATTGTTAAGCAGGAGGAGGTGTGGAAACACAACCTTTAGCTCCTGCTGTCAGTGTGTTTCTACCATTAGAGCTGTAGGAAGAGTTGTCAAGTGATTATAATGGGATGTTACTCTGTAAAAATGGGAGAGAGGATGTTTGCATGGTAGAACAGTGTTCTCGCATGTGTGTTTGTATGTGTGCATCTGTGCACGCACTGACTTTAGTGCATTTGAAATATTGTTAGTACAATAGAATCCTAGTATAACACAGCTGAGGCTAGTTCAGACTTGGATTTACTACTAGATAAATAAAAACTCCGGAACCTAATAGAATAAATAAATGCTAGTCCTTCCTCTTGCCCCTCAACTTTATTATTTTTTATTTTTTAAATTCTTATCTTCTATCTTAAAATTAATACTAAGTATTTGTTCCAAATCAGAAGAGACATAAGGGCTAGCAATGGGGGTTAAGTGACTTGCCCAGGATCACAGACCTAGGAAATGACTGAGGCCAGAATTGAACCCAGGACCTCCCATCTCTAGGCCTGGCTCCCAATCCACTCAGCCACTTACCTGCCCCAAGCCCCTCAGCTTTATTAGAGATTCCTTAGTACATTAAAAATTGGACCCACTGTTACTGTGGCTTGTAGTTAATTCTGAATTATCCAGGAATTGATTAGTGAGATTTCAGACCTGATCTGATTCTGATCTGAAGTTCACCATTAGTTGTCTGTATGTTCTGTTAATGAGTCATTTCATCTCTTTGGGCTTCACCTTCCTTATCTGTATTGCAAAGACATCGAACTGAGTGGCCTATAAGGTCTTTTCCAGCAGTAGCATTTTTATTTTTTTTCCCTTTGGCTGTTTTCCTGCTCTTGACAGAGAGGGATGAGAAGAAGAGAGAGAGGAAAGAGGAGAAGAACAAGAAGAGAGAGAGAGAGAAGAGAGAGAGAGAGAGAGAGAGAGAGAGAGAGAGAGAGAGAGAGAGAGAGAGAGAGAGAGAGAGAGAGAGAGAGAGAATATTTCCTGAAGTTGAAAAAAAGAAAGAAATGATGGAGAAGAAACTCAAGCCTATTTATTTTGCTGAATTGAAGTATTTGGAGTTCTCTGTGAATTTTTAATGATCTTTCCTCTGTAATTATCTCCTTGTAGTTACACATCATTCAAAGTGGGCTCTCCAAAGGCAATTTCTTTTTACCTGATGCTAGAATGACTGGCTGCCTTTTTCCCCCTTCTTCTTTAGTGCAGAGAATTTGGTATTTGCCAGTATTATTTAGAAGAGGTCATTTAACCACTAAGTCTTTTTTCTTCATGAGTTTGAGTTGATTTTTACCTTCAGTTATTGAGTATGCAGGTTTGGATTAGCAACATTTTAAGTTATGTGTAGCAAATGTTGAATCCTAAACTGGCATAGTACTGTCACATAGCTTCTCTTGCTCACTGCTTAGGGAATTCATCAGCTTATTTTCCCATTAACCAGATGGAATTGGAGAAGTATACAGAAAATAAGCCTATGAGTGAATTAGCCTAAGGTCGATCTCAAATACACACTGCCTGGATGGGCTTCTTTAGTCAATTAGACACTCTTCAGTCCGCAAATCAAAGCTATATATACTTCAGTTCAATCTAAAAAACAAACACTTGACTCATAGTGGAGAGGTTCTTGTTTAGACATCTTTGGCTTCTGGTATCATTCTGGCTTATCATATGCCTAGGATTTGTCTTCAGGCCTCCAGGTTTCTTATTGCCTCTCAGTGGAATTATCTGCCCTGGTCTCTGAAGAGGGACTAGGCTTTCCCTCCCTCCAGTCTCTTAACTCTTGTCAGGAGCTGAGTTCTCCTGAACAGCTGTCCTTTCCCTTTTGAGAAAGATCCAAAGGATGTTGGAAACATTAAACCTTCTTGTTCCTTGGTTGTCTTCCCTTCTTTGGAGGAGGGTACGGTCTAACAAAACTTAGTGCATCCCAAATTCAAAGACATAATTTTTAGATTATTTGTGCCATCAAGTTTTTCCTCTATTCTTGTTCATGATAGTATAGTTTTCATGCAATATAACATTGGGATTTAAAGCACTCTCTTTTAACTTTCTAATTTCTCAGGATAGACAATTCTCTATCATCATTTCAGAAGCTAAATTGGATTTATCAGCCTTTTGAACTAGAATATAGAGGGAAGAGGGTATATTGTCATGAATTTTTTACTAAAGTAATTAAGAATAGCCCTTGGTTCTTATGTGAGCCAAGAGTCTTCCCCTTGGTTTAGAAAAGAGGTTAGGAAGAGTCTCATTAGCATTCAAGAGTCATCTAAACTTTCAGCATGTCATTTTATTTTAAAAGGTAGGGGAAAGGAACCAAGAGATTGTCTTCTGGTGCCTTGACATTAATTATTTAACTCCAGTGATAGTGGAAGCAATGTGGAGAGTAGAGGGAAGATGTGATTTTGAAGATGTTACTGAGTCCTCTTCTGGAAGAGATAGTATGGTAAGGGAGCCCATTCAAATGTCCCTGAATCCTGAGATCTAGGTCACAAATGGTAGGGAAAGTTAGAAAAGTATAAAAGGATGTTGTTTGCATTCATAGATTTGCATCATTTAGTTGAAGGACTTGAATTGCATATAGGTGGTGACCTACTTGGTATGATTTTAGTAACAATAAGATACCTTTCTATCTGGGTCATTTGCAGAATACCTCTCCCCACTAGCTGATTCTTGATACTTCTTGAATGTAGGACAAAGGCTATTATTCACCAGTGAGCTAACAAACCACAGATACCTCTGGGAAAGCAATTTGCATCCCTCTAGGGTGGAAGCCTTTCCTGAGAGAAAAATTTGATAGAGGAGAGAAATAATGAAGAGAACTGGAAACCCCAAAAATGGTGGAGGAAAAATACATATAGAATGGGGAAGTAAGGGACTGTAGATATACACTTTGACCTGTTTTATAATTTTGCCAAGACCATTCCTGCTTGGATGGACTAATACATTCTAAATTTAACTGGGGGGGTGGGAAGGGAGTGCAGAGAAAGGGTCTAGGGCAGTGATGGTGAACCTTTTAGAGACCTTGTGCCATGCCCTGCCCCTGACTCATTTTCTCAACTGCATGCCTTCCCCTTCCCCCCCCCCCCCAAAAAAAAAAAACCTAGTGCTGCACACTTTCCCCATTCCCTCCCCTGCCCCTTCTCCAGCCTGGAGAGGGAGAAAGGGAAGGGAATGGCCCAAGCACTTCTCTCAGGGGAGGGAGAGAGGCAGAGAGGAGTGGCCCAGGTGCTATGCTTAGGGGAAGGAGGAAACACTCCCATTGGGCCGCTGGGCAGAAGAGTAGATGATGAGGGGTGTGTGTGTGTGGAGAGGGAGGGGGTAAGAGAACAGTTTGCTAATTGGCAGGTGATGGTGCGCATGCCCACAGAGAGGTCTCTGTGTACCATCTTTGGCACCTGTGCCATAGACTCACCATCAAGGATCTAGCGAGAGTTGAGTATTTAATGATGTCATTTGTTCATCAAGCCATTGGGTTTGGAAAACAAATATATTTCTGACTGGAGTTGGAAGAAGAGGGAAAAGGTAACTGGTGTCAACATGGAATCTAGAAACCCCAAACTTGTGGTCTAATGGGATCTGGAAACCCCAGGTTTTGACCTTGTCACATGAGAGTTCCTCCCTGAGGGAAAGTCCTACTTCACTGCCTCTCAGACTAACAATAGACTTTAAGATGTCAAATGACTCTCCTTGTCTCCAGAACCCTCTCCCACTATATCTCACCTTGAACCTTCCAAAGAGGATTGAACCCTGGGACCTTCAGCTTGCGAGACTGACCTACTGTGCCAAATCTTAAAGTCTATTGTTAGTAAGATGGCTATGGGAGAATGGAGAGAGAAAAGAGCCAAAGAAAGGCCACTGGAAGAGAATTTGTTGCCAGACGTTCACCTTGCCTACTGTTTCAAGTTTAAACTACTCTGTGTGGCTTGCAAGGCCCCCATAATTTGTCATACTGTATCTGTATACAACTATATTCCTTGCTGTTGTGTAGTATACACACTCCAAGATGGTCTCACCATTGCTCCCCACAATGCCATGCTGTTTCCTGTTGGAATTTAAGCTCCTTGGGGTCAGAGACTGCAACAGTATTAATGAAAATAGCAAAGAAACAAAACTAAATGCTATGCTATTATAGTGATCAGCTTTGACCCCAGAGGAGAGAAAATTAATGTACTTTGTTTCTTTGTCAAAGAGGCTGAGTATGTCATACTGCATGTGCAGGTAGATTGGTTTTGCATAATAGTTTTTGTCTTTGTTTTAAGAGAAGATTTACAAAGATAAGAAGATGGGGAGTGGTATATATCCTGAGAGAAGGGTAATATAAAAAACAAAAGGCATCAATAAAATGTAAATCCTATCCCTCCTTCAGAAGTTTATTACTTCAGCCATGAATTCATGTTTTTAAATTTGTATAACTATATTTCAGTATTACTTTGCAAGCCTACGTATTTCATTTTATCCATTTAAAACATTGTGGAAAAGGGCCTGTCCATTGGCTTCATCATGTTTCCAAAGGGGTAGGGGTGGGATCCATGATACAAAACAAGATTAAGAACTCCCATTTCAAAGTCTGACACAAATTTTAGCTCCCTGAGAAGCCTTTCCTATTTTTCTAGCCCTAATCCTCTTGCTTTTCTGAGTACCTTTTTTTGCTGAGAGACCACAGCCCATTATTTAGCACTTAATTATTCTCTTACCTTTGCAACTAGATTATTTAGCTTCTTGAGAAGAGGAGGACCCTTCACAATATTCATACTACTTCTGTATTTCCCAAATTGATTGGCATTCTAATAGTGTTAGTTGGCTGATTTGTAGGTCAAAGAATGGAACTATGCACTACAAATAGACTTTGATTTTGTGACTCCTCAGGCCTGGATAACATTTATATGTAGTCATTTTGTCAGTGTTCCTACCAAATAGTTTCTGTGTACTCTATCAACAATGTTCTTATCTTCCTTTTTACTTGGGAGAACCCTCTCATGCAAACACTGCAAAACCAAAAGTTGTTTCATAATCTAGATGTTCAGGCAAGGCATAGACATTGGGAATATGAGGTATGTAGTAAAACCATTGATAGTATAAGGATAATATTAGAAATTAAGTCTTGTTATATTAGTTTAGACATAAGATGTGGCTTGCGAAAGAATTGGAGTTTGAAGTAGATCTAAGACAGTGTCAGTTTCAAGTCTTAACAGTTTTTCTGTGGCAGTTGGCAGAGTTAGAGACTATCTGAGGGCTTGGTGGAGGTAACATCTTTTCTCTCTTTGTCTCTGTCTCTGTCTCTCTGACTGAGGTAGAAGGAAAGGAGAGAAAGACCTGAAGGAGCCAAGTGTTTTTATTTTCCAACTTGGGAAACACTAGTGACTATCTATTGCTGTTTTTATAGATTGTTTTAATTCTGAGAAGACAAAAGAAAACCCTGGTCTTTCGTTTGGATTCTGAGTCTGCTAAGGTTCAGAGTCCTAACTTGGTTCTTGCTGAGGTTCAGCCAGCTAGCCTTTCTTATTTTTATAACTTGGAGATGAAGTTAAGAATTATAAGGACAATACTGTTAATTTATTTAGAACAGTAAAAATTTGGGTTATTCAGATCAGGAAGGATCAGTGTAGCCTGTGGAAACAGGAGAAGTGGTTTCTTTTGGAACCAGGGAATTTTATTTGGGTGGAGTTAGAATCCCTTAGAGTCAGAAATCCTTTTTTATCCTTATATTTTCAATAAATATATATTTTTTAATAACAAGAGTCTCTTTAGCATCTTTGCACCTGGCCCTGAAGAGAAGATCACTTATGAGCTTCACTTCACTGATATAAGCTGAAGATACTTTGTAAGCACAGCAAGCAGAGTATCTAAATCAATTTATAACCCATAATCAATACATTGTGCATTTATTTTTACAGTCTCTTATTTATTTTTACAATAGGCAGATATTTAAAGCTTAAAACTCAAACTGAGTCATTTGAGATACCCTGTATATGAAGCCTACCCTTTGGTCCCAAGTAGAACCAAAAAACCTACAACTATTTACCTCACTTCTTCACTCTCAGTATATGTAGTGGGACATAAGGAAGCCTGAGCTGGAAATTAGGATACACAAATTCACTACTATTGATTTGCTATGTGAACTTGGGCAAATAGCTTATCCTGTTTTTTTCATCTCTAGAATGGGACTAATTAATTACTTCCCTGCCCTCTTCATAAGGTGTTTTAAAGACCAGATGATATAATAAATGTGAAAAGATCTTTGAAATGTAAAAAAAGGCTATCCCAGTATAAAATTATATTTGGTAGTAGCATCAATGAAGAGTAGGCCTCTTATAAAAGGGTTAGGTGGTCTGATTGATTTTTTTTTCAACAAACAACAGATATTATATCTCATTAAGAGCAATACTTTTAAAAATGAAGCTGGTAGACATGTTTTTGGTAGAACTATTGGATTACTTCTTTTAGGTTTTCCAACCCTTCCAGACTTCTTGATAGAGATAGAAAAATGAAAGATTCTTCTCTTATCTCTCAAAAGTTTCTGCTGAAGGAGTAACAGCGGGGAGGGGAGGGGAGCGGGGGGGGGGGGGGGGAGTGGATCCAATTTGTTTCTGATTATTGATGTCAAGAATGACCCTGAGGTCCTGGGGAAGCTAGAGCGTCATTGATGAGTGGTAGTCACTTTGGTGTGGCCTGGCTTCTTCACTACTGTATTTCCAATTTTTTCTTCTTGTCTTTTTTCCCCAATAGATGTCAAGCCATCCAACATCTTGGTGAACTCACGTGGAGAGATCAAGCTTTGTGACTTTGGTGTCAGTGGGCAGCTGATTGATTCCATGGCTAACTCTTTCGTGGGGACAAGGTCTTATATGTCGGTATGGACAGCTGATTGATTTCCTTAGGCTGTTGGCCCTTAGAGCTCTCTGTCATTCATTCAGCAGATCATGTCATTCAACTGATCATGCCCTATGAAATCAGAGCCCTGTACTGAATTCTTTGGGAAGGAATGAAAGAGAAGATGATTGCCCTAAACTGAAATTGAAATTCTCAGTTTCTGGAAGAAAATATTTTTGACTTGGGAAATTCTCAGTTTGATTTGGGGGTAGCATTGCTGTTTCTCAGGGATACCATATAGTGAGGTTTGCTAAAATTTATATGGTTGGACTTAATTAAATTTAATTGGTGGTCACCAGGGATTTAATTTCTAAATCCCAAAATGAATTAGGTAAATGGAATTATGATAGTTTAATTTACAATAGAGGGAAGATTTAAGGAAGAGAGAAAAGGGGAGAGAGACAGAGACAAGGAGACTTCCTCTGAACCAGTTAGAAATTCTAAGGCACCCGTCAGGGGAAAGGAGTCTCAAGATGATGAGTCTTTCTCAGAGGTTCACACCTCCAAAAAGGGCAAGGAACTAAGTCAGCCTTTATACTCACCATGGTGACTGTCTAAAAGGAAAGCAGTCTGAGGTCTCCTGCACGAGCTCCTCCAAGGGTCCAGTTCCACCACTAGGTGTCTTCACTCCAAGCCTGAGTGTCTGTCTTCCGGTTTCTCCTCAAGTGTCTCTCTTCACTCCAACTCTGAGTGACTCTCTTAACCACAAGTCTGAGAGTCTCTCTTTATTCCATCTGAGAGTCTGTCTTCCAGTCCAACTCCAAGTGACTGAAATGATCTTCACTCCAAGCCCAAGTGACTTGATAGATTCTTGTGTCACTGTTTCCACTATTTAAAGACCTTTTTCTCTTGTGTCACCTCCCCTAAATTTTTACGTCTACCAATCACAGCAGACACCCCTCTCCAGAACTTCCACTCTTTCACATGTGGGTCACAGACTTCCCACTCAATGTGTGAAATGGGTGTTCATACCCTTTTTGGCTAGTTCACACCTTTTTGTGGTTAAGAATGGGTAGATATACTTTAAATACTGGGTTTACACTTTGGGGATTAAAATCTAAAAATAGGCAGGGGATTACAATTTAATCTTCACAATAAAGGAAGAACCAAATACCTTCATTGTTATAATCAGGGGAGAGCTAAATCCAATCTTCACAGGTTCCATAATTCCTGTCTTTGGAGACTTTGCAGTATTCTTAGGAAAAACACCTTAATGGGTAAAATAAGGAAAAATCTAAGGACAAAGAGGACTACTGTTTAGGGTAGGTATTTAATTAGATAATTTCTAAGGTCCTTTGCAGCTCTAAGATCTCTGAATAATAAACTACTATAGAATACACAATGGATCACTAGAAGTAGGGGAGAACTATTCAATCATAAACTGATTCAATCTCTCCTTATGCAAAACTCCTCACAACTCTATTATTCCTTTCTGGTGTTTTTAATAGGAATAAATGTTGTATTTTGTTAAAAGCCTTTTTCTGTAATTTATTAAAGTAATCATATAGTTTTTTATATTTTTATGGTAACTTATTTTTATATTTAACAAGCTCCATATTCTTGATATATATCCAGCATGGTTATGGTATATGATCTTTGTGCTATATTGTTATATCTCCTTGATAGTATATTATTTAAATTTTTTATTAATAATTAATTAGAGAAATTAAGTCTATAGTTTTCTTTGTTTTTACCTTCCCTGATTATCAAATCCATATTTGTGTTATAGAGGGAATTTGGTAGGATTCCTTCTTTACCTATTTTTTCCAAACAGTTTATAGAATATTGAAATTAATTGCTTTTTAAATGTTTGGTAGATTTCACTTGTAAATCCATATGGTCCTGGGTATTTTTTTCTTAGAGAGCTCATTTATGGTTTTTTTTTAAATTTCTTGTTCTAAAATTAGATTATTTCAGTATTCTATTTCCTCTTCTGTTAATCTGGGCAATTTATGTTTTTTTACATATTCATTCATTTCATTTAGATTGTCAGTTTTATTGGCATGTGGTTGAGAAAAATAGCTAACAAATAGTATTTTTAAGACAGAAAAGAAAAAGAAGAGGCAAAAAATCAACCCAATAGATCAGTGCACTGGAGAAGTTAAAAAAAATATGCTTTGTGCAATACCTATAGACCTCCATTTCCATGAAGAGCTGGATTGGTGGGGGAGGGTATCCTTTCAGATCTCTTCCTTTGAATTACAGTTGTTCTTTACAATCTTGCTAAATTCACTTTTCTTTCTGTGTGTTATTGCTCTTTACATTTATATTATAGTCATGTATACTGTTTTCTTGGCTTTGCTTACTTTGTAGATCTTTCTACATTTCTCTGTATTCATCATATTTTTTATTTCTTACAGTAATATTTCCACTATATTTATATATTACAATTTACTTAGTCATTCTCTAGCTTGATGGATGCCTAATTTGTTTCCAATTCTTTGTGTTCACAAGAAGTATTGCTTTAAATATTTTGGTATCATAATAAGGACTTTTTTCTTATTAATGGTGTCCTTAATGTATAAACCCAGGTATTCTCTAGTTCAAAGGATATGGACAATGTAAACATTGTATCTGAATAATTCCAAATTACTTTCCAAAATGGTTATACTATTTCACAGTCCTACAAACAATTTATTAATATGCCCATCATCCCATAGCCCCTCCACCATTGACTATTGACATTTTTTTTTCATCTTTGCCAGTTTCCAGGATGCAAGTGGAAACTAGGGTTTTTATTTGTGTTCCTCTTAATATTTGTCATCCTGAGCATTTTTTTGAGGTGATTCTGAATATTTTGTAATTCTTCTTTTGAAAACTTATTTTCTATATATGTATATGTATCATTTATTCTTTTGACCACTTATCTCTTGGGGAATCCCTAATTTATTATTCTTTCTTTTTTAAAAAATCCTTACTTTCTTCTTATAATCAATACTGTGTATTGATTCCAGGGAAACAGTTGTAGGCAATGGGAATTAAGTGACTTGTCCAAGGTCACACAGGTAAGAGGTATCTGAGGTCAAATTTGAACCCAGAACCTCCTGACCCCAGACCTGACTTTCAATCTGCTGAGCCACCTAGCTGCCTCCTAATTGATTCTTTATCGTGTTCTCCAAATGTCTGTTCCAAACCTTTTCTTCTTTCTTTAAGGCTCCAACAGCATATGCTTCACCATCCTCTCTAGCTACAGCCCTTGCCTTGTACTTTATAAAAAATAATAAAAATAACAAAAAACCCAAGATATTTGTTGAGACCACCTCTTCTCTTATCTCATTTTTATATCCCCTTGATGGCATCCCCTATCGTGTTCTCCTTTATTTGAACCTCAGTCTCAAATAAGATTAGTCTAGCCCCTTTACTACATTCTCTGTCCCCTATTTATCTTCTCTACTAGACTGGCCCTTTATCATCCTCTCTCATTCTAATCTTCAGTTTCCATCTTCTGGTTTTTTCCATGCTGCTTATAAACATACCAGTGTCTCCCCCACCCTTAAGTTAAAAAAAGAAGAGCCTTTTCCTGTCATCCTTGATCTCCCTTCCTCTTCTTAAGCCACACTCCTTGAAAAAGTAAATCTGTATTTGCTGTCTTTACTTCCTTCCTTTCCTCCCACTCTGTTTTTAACACTTTGCGATCTGATTTCCAACCTCCCCATCATTCACTTGAAATTGCTCTCTATGAAGTTATCAGTGACTTCTTAATTACCAAACCAAACGATTTCTTTTCCACTTTCATTCTCCTTGACCTCTGAGCAACATTTGGCAACTTCATCTAAGTAGAAAATTTTGTCTTGAGTTTTCATAACACTGCCCTCTCTTCATTCTCCTGCCTCTTCAGGATTTATGATTTCCCATTTATAATTCATTATCCCATTTCATTCCCACTAGCTTTGTCCCAAGTGCTCTTCTCTTTCCATACCCTGTCACTTGATTACTTCATTAGCTCCCCTATCTTTAGTTATCTCCATATAGATGACTCCCAGATATATTTCACTCTTGCATAACCAACTGCCTATTAGGCATTTCCACCTGGATATTCTATAAGCATCTGAAACTCAAAATGTCCAAAACTGAGTTTGTTTTGGTTTTTTCCCACAAAACTCATCCTTCCTCCAAACTTCCCTAGTAACTGTGGAGGGCACCCCAGTCTTTCCAGTCATCCAGGTTGAAAACCTTAGAGTCATTCTCCACACCCCACTCTCACCCTGCATCCCTACATATCTAACCAGTTGCCAAGACCTATTTTGATCTCAACAACATTTCTTACAGATGACTCCCTCCTTCCCACTCACAAAGTCACCTCTCTAGTTTTGGTTTTCATCATCTTTCACCTGTACTGCTGCAATTCATAAGACCTATTGACCAAGAGCTGAAGCATTTTTTTCTCACTCTACTAAAGTATTTCCATGGATATTTGCTCAATCCTAACATAGCTAATAGCATATGAGAATTGTGGAAGAATCTAATGTGAATTTGTTAAATAATAATTTGTTGTCAGATGTATAATAGTCAAAATAAGTTAATTTCTATGATTAAAAAAATTTTTTTTAATTTATATACTGCTCCAATAGCATTTAAAGTTCTTCAGAGTGTTTCTTTGCAACATCTCTATCAAATATATATTTCAGGTGTTCTTCCCCCCTCTTTTTTTTCCCAGAAGAGGATGGCTCAGAGAAGTTAAGGGGCTTATCTATGAGGATATAGATGTTAACAGTTTTGAGGCAATCAAGTCTCCTGACTCGTCAAGTACACTAGCTCATGGGCTGTATTCTTTTAAAACGCCTTCCCATTTCAGTCAGTGAGCACTTAGGAAGCACCTGCTGCATGCCAGGCACTGTACTAACTGCTGAAGATACAGACATTGGAATAGTTCTTGCCTTCAAGGAGCTTACGGTCTATTAGGGGAGGGAGGAATCTAGTTGTTTATTTTATCTTTTTTTTTTTAGCCCTTACCTTCTGTCTTGGAGTCAATACTATGTATTGGCTCCAAGGCAGAAGAGTGGTAAGGGCTAGGCAAAGGGGGTCAAGTGACTTGCCCAGGGTCACACAGCTGGGAAGTGTCTGAGGCCAGATTTGAACCTAGGACCTCCCATCTCTAGGCCTGGCTCTCAATCCACTGAGCTACCCAGCTGGCCCCTTATTTTATCTTTTTAGCAGTCCTGTGAATTAAGGTTTTATTCCCGATTTTACCAGTGATTTCAGGAAGCTGGAATTCAAAGATATTAAAAAGTGACTTGCCGAGGTTCATGTGTCAAGTCCATGAGTGCTGATCCTTGAGCCTGAGTCATGCCGCTTGGTCTGGTATTCTTTCCATTGTGCAGCACTGATCCTTTAGTGACTTTAAGACCACTTTCACAGCCAAACACACCTGAAAAACCAGGCAGCATAACTCTTCATAACAATTCTCACCTTTTAAAATGACATGGCCATTGGCAAAAAGGGGCTGTTATGGGCGAGGCAGGTGACAGAGCCTGGAGAAGCCATTAAGGGTACACATCATGGCAAATAGTGGCTATCAAAGGCTGCTCGGAGATGTTCTGCTGCTCATCTAATCCAAACTGTAGGAAATCAGAACAGTGAGGTTGGGATGAGCAAAGAGTCAGAGACTGGAGACTAACTAGGAATAGGAGAGCACCCTGACAGGATCTGAGAAGATTGCCAGAGGGCAGAATGTTGAAAGGCATTAACGAAGGAATAGAACAGAAATGTATCAGTGGTAGTAGCAGAGAAAGGGTTCAGGTAAACCTGGTAACAGAGATTGCCACAGAAGTTTGTGTGTCGTTCTAGTTTTAAGTGGGATCTCTTCCCTGAACTGAGACTAGGAATTTTTGAAAACAAAAATAAAAGATCACATATCTCGTTGTAGAGAGGCATATGGAGCAGTGCAAGCACAGATAGTTTTGGGTTTTTTTTTTAAGCCCTTACCTTCTGGCTTAGAATCAATACTGTATGTTGGTTCCAGGACAGAAGGGTGGTAAGGACTAGGCAGTGGGGGTTAAATGACTTGTTCAGGGTCACCCAGCTAGGAAGTGTTTGAGGCCAGTTGTGAATCTAGGACCTCCTATCTCTGGGCCTGACTTTCAATTCACTGAGCAACCTAGTTGTCCTCTGCATAGATAGTTCTTAATTACAGAATCCCTTAATAATGGTCCCTGAGGTTACCACTTTCCTGATTAGACCTAGGACATTTCATACAATTATTAATATTATTCATAATGATAACAATGTTTCTCTCTTCCCTTACCCCCTTTTGTCTAATATAGCCAGAAAGACTCCAGGGAACTCACTACTCAGTACAGTCGGACATCTGGAGCATGGGGCTTTCTTTGGTAGAGATGGCAATTGGACGATATCCCATTCCACCACCAGATTCCAAGGAGCTAGAGCTAATGTTTGGCTGTCCAATGGAGGGAGATGCTGCTGAGACGTCGCCACGACCAAGAACTCCTGGGAGGCCCCTCAGTTGTAAGTTTCCCAGAAAGATCTATCAGCTCAGAATTGGGGAATCTAACTGGCTCTGGCCTTATGCAGACAACTCAATTCAGCCAATATACTAAATACTTCTTATGTGCCAGGTGCCATCGCAACCACTGCCAAGATAGTCGTTGAGAGACAAAGATAAATGTTAGGTTTCTGTCATGTCAGGTCTTAAGGATCAGTGTTAGAGCTGGAAGGGACCTTGAAAGACATAATCCAGTCCCTTGATTTATGAGAACGTGAGGCAGGATGGCAAAGCAGAGTGAGCCTGAGAACACAATAGCTGTATCATCTTGGGCAAGCCACTTAATTTCTCTGAGCCTCGGTTTCCTCTTTTGTAAAATGAAGATAATAATTCTTGCTGTAACCACTTTATAGCATGATGATGAAACAAAAGCCCAGAGAGGTAATTTTCCCATGGTAATGGTAGTCAAAGCAGTAGAATTAGGGTTTTTCCTAGGTTCATTGACTAAATCTAATCCTTATGGTCCTCGGGCTTGTGCCAAGACTGGGAGAACCATACTTTAGTAAGAGGATATGCAGTCATCAAACATCAGGTCAGACAGCAATTCCAGAATATAAGATAGGTTGCTAGGAGAATCTGTATGAAGTACTCTATCATAGCTTATAATATTTTTCATAGATCATAATCTTATGAAATGAACTTGATATTAAGGAAGGTACTGTCCCAGTCAGAAGCTTCTTCATTTTCATTTTTTTTAAATCTTTGAATCAATACTGTATATTGATTTTAAGATAAAAAAGTGGTAAGGATTAGGCAATGGGGATTAAGCAGTTTGCCCAGAGTCACACAGCTAGGAAGTATCTTAAATTTGAACCTAGGACCTCCTATCTTCAGGCCTGGCTCTCTATTCATGGAGTCACCTAGGTATCGTGTCCCTTCTTCATTTAATTTTTGCCAAACCAGGAACAAATCCATGGGTTATGCTCAGATTTCCTAGTATGATGGCATTGACATAATCCCTGCCTTTAGGAGGGCAGTTGCTAGTGAACCCCACAAAGGATTGTATGTGGCTAGAACAGGGATAAAGAGGTGGCATTTGAGACTAGTTTCCCTAGCAGTTATCCATGAGCCTTTACATCTGGGGAGAATGGTCCTCTGCTTGAGAACTGGGGAAAGCTATTGTCCTACACTATCTTCAGTCCACTGTATTCTTTCTTTTACATAGTCCTTCCTTTGCTATGTCCCCCTGCTACCCCCTCACCGCCCCCCCCCCCCACATTCTTGCCTTGATCGCATTCTTTCCTTGAGACAAGTATGCTCTACTCTAGTCTTTGTCATTGTTTTCATACTCAAGAGGGACACTCCCCAAGGAGATTTATCATATATAATAAAGTGACTTCTGTCAAAAACTCATTTTTCTCTTTCTAAAATTTGTAGCTTATGGAATGGATAGCCGACCACCTATGGCAATTTTTGAGCTGCTGGATTACATTGTCAATGAGGTAAATACAGCATGATTTGCTAAATCTGGGAGTTTGGGGAAATGGGGGCAAAGAACAAAATAATCCTGGGTAAATAAGTGAGTTGTTCAGATCTTTGGACAGGCCAGAGTTCTTCTACTCAGCAAAATTAATTTGTTTCAAGAATAATGATTTTGGAACTAATTAGATTCTTTGAAAAGAATTCTAGAATCCTTTCCAAATAGTCAGTTTTTTGAACATCTAGCAAGTAACTGGTAGTATCTTATAAATCACAGACCATCTGGAGTGAATTTAAATCATCTAGTCCAGACCCTTCCTAGGGATTCCCAGTCTCAAGGCCACACAGCAGAACCAAGATTAAAAGCCAAGTCTCTGGACTTGAAGCCCATTGCCTCTGGCACTATCCCACTAGTCTCCAGGCAGGAGAGCCTTAGATATTCACTCCATATGGACTGAATAGCTAGAGTGGAGCCTAATTATGAAGACCTAAAGGGTCAGTTAGATTTTAAACTTGGTCCAGTAGTGTCAGATATTGTGCAAGAAAGGGAACTTGAATCTCAGGTCTCTGGTTTGTGTTTTCTTTCTTTTTTTTTGGCCATTCCTTTGTCACTTAGATGAAAGAGTACAGTTCATGACAACTGCTCTTTGTTTTATATACCTGCCCTTCTGAGCTGGGTTTCATTCTGGATTTATTCATTGGCTCTAGCCTTTTCTTTCTCCTTCTGGCTAATAATCATGCTCTTGTTGTTGTGACGCTGTATTTCATTATAGGCTGAACTGTGTGTTTAGCAGTTGATACACATTAAAATGCACTTTCTTTGTGTCTCTCTCCTGACTGAGCCTCTAGTGGTTGTGAACTCTTTTGTCACCATGACAACACTGATGCATGCTCCCTCCCATCCCCCTGTTCCATTTGGTTTCTTTAACCATAAGCACTGGGCCTGATGGACATTCTGGGAAGGGAAAAAAAGGAACAAAACCAATGCATTTCTATTTTGAATCTCATGATATTATCTTTCAGTCCTGAGTAATTGATTAGGACAGGACCATTCTTTTCCCTATATGTCTAGGAGGTTGCTTCTACACTGAGCCTCTGTTGGGCCTCAGGAAATGCAACTCATGAGCTGACTGACTCATGAATCTCTGGATAATTGAATTCTGGGGAGAATTCCTTAGTGCTTCAACCTTTCCCCCTTTCAAGTCTTAACTGAACTGTTACCAGGACTGGTAAGACTTTCACAAGGTTAAGGCCTTAAAAAAAAGATAATGATACAGTGAAAATTCAACTAAACAGAACACTTACCCAGCTAAAACTGTGGATTCATATGCTAAACTTTGAGTAGAGAGAGATAAGTTAGGAGGGAGTATGTTGGTTGTATCAGTTACTTTATTTAGAAAACAATTTTCTGCATAATGTCGCTGCACCCTAGTCCCTTCCATCCCCTATCTGTAGCCATAGACCTAGCAATGATGGGGATGCCTCTTCCTAAGGACTCCTCTGAGGCGTCGGAAGACAGATATCACAGAGCTATACTGTGGTTGGAAGTAATCGGTCATAGTAGAGCAATAAGGACCAAACCAGTTTTCTGCTTTATGTTCCTGAGGGTTAAAATTCACTTACAGCCCCCATCCCCTTAGCTTGCTGAGCATGTTTTACTGTAAATATCTTACATCTGCTGAGCCTGTACAACATTTCATATTTTTATTCTCCTGGCAGAAATGCTAACGAGCAATTAAATGACCAAAAGGTAATATAGAAGGAAAAAAAGGATGAAAACAAAGGACCTGGTTAACCCTCAGTCTGAATAATATGCTTCTTACTAACTGTGAATTGTCAATATTTCAATCTTTTTTAAAAATAAGTGCCCACTGAGATTCCAACACTTCCTTAATCTCCTCTCTGCTCGTAGTTCCACAAAGTATTACCATAGCCATAAAAGAAATAGTATCATGTAGTGGAAAAAAATTCAGAGTAGAGAGACATATAGGTCTTGCCTTAGCTATATAATCAGCCATATGATTGTGTATGAGTTGATCTCTGGAATTTATTTTTTCTTCTCAATCAGGAAACATTGATTCAGTCATATCAATCATGTCTGACTTTTAACATCCCCATTTGGAGTTTTCACGGCAAAGGTCCTGGAATGGTTTGCCTATTTTTCTTCTCCAGCTCATTTTACAGATGAGGAAACTGAGCCAAAGGGTCAAGTGACTTGCTCAGGGTCATGCTGCTAATAAGTATTTGAGACACCCAGTGGAATTGCTTGTCAGCTCTTGGAGGGGGAAAGGAAGTGTGGATGAGGATCATGAACCATGTAACCATGGAAAAATATTCTAAATTTAAAAAAAAACTAGGAAAAAAATAAATATTTGAGATCTAATTTGAATTCAAGAAGATGAGTCTTTCAAATTCCAGGCTAGGTATTCTAGTGCCATCCTGTGCCATCCAGCTGTTCCCTTTCTTCAAATTACTCCCATTATTTTCCAGCCACAGTGGCCTACTAGCTGCTGTTCCCGAACTCAGTATTCCAGCTCCTTTTTTTGGCTTCCTCATCACCATCTTTAAGCATCCTTGTCTTTCCCTCAAGGCTAATCTATCTCAAGCACCACCTCTTGGGAAAAGCTTGTCCTGATTCTCTCTAGTTATCATTCTCACTCTCCTCAAATGTCATTTTGGATCCTCTAGTTAAATATGAGTTCCTTGAAGAAAGAACTTTCATCGTTGTATTCCTAGCACCTTATATGGTCAATAGTCAGTAAACATTTGTTTAGCATTAACTATGTGCCAAGCACTGTGCTAAGTGGGAGGCATGCACATAAGAAGAAAAGAAGGTCCCTGCCCTCCTGCAGCTTACCTTCTAATGGAAAAGACATTTCACAAAAGGAAGGCTGGTCGGCAGGGGGCTTTGAGAACAATTCATTGCTTCACCCTCCAGCCCTCTAATCAGAGGAGAGAGGCAATTGAAGAGGATGGGGAGGTATTGAGAATCAAAATGGAATCTGTTTCTAAGATGAGCTTATCTGGAGACAGGCATTGTGTTACTGCAGTTGAAATAAAGTAGAGTAGCTGATGGTAAATGAATTTGTCATTGCATAAATGTTTATTGAAAGGAGTTAGCTGAATTCATTTTTCACCATAAAAGTGCTTTTTACCATTTTTGTGAGCTTTTGTCTCAAATAGTCTTCAGTATTCCTCTCTGCATTGTTTTACAAGTGAGCTTGTACTTAAAGTATTGTTGCCCTTGACCACCATGTCAAGTCTTAGCTCAGTAGTTTGATGGCTGACATAGTTTTGGTTTAGCCCCTTTGTTATAATGACTGTTTTGCATTGGTTAAACACTTCTAAGAAATTACAATGTCTTTAAATTCCATTCTTCTTTTTTTAGAGACAGTAGCTTGTTCAGACAGGTTGTATTGGAGCTGTTGTAGTCTGCCCAGTATTATCTTCTTGACATTATCTTTGTATTTGGAATTTACTTTTACCTTTGCCATAACTAGTTGATCTGAAGGCACGTAAATAATTCTGAAATACTTGTTGAACCTATAACTGGTCATTCCCTTTTCTTTAAAGATAAAAGTAGGGGGCAGCTGGGTAGCTCAGTGGATTGAGAGCCAGGCCTAGAGACGGGAGGTCCTAGGTTCAAATCTGGCCTCAGCCACTTCCTAGCTGTGTGACCCTGGGCAAGTCACTTGACCCCCATTGCCTAGCCCTTACCACTCTTCTGCCTTGGAGCCAATACATAGTATTGACTCCAAGACGGAAGGTAAGGGTTTAAAAAAAAAAAAAAAAAAAAAAAAAAAAGATAAAAGTAGTTTAATTTTTATTAGCGGTCAGTTATAATTGTTCTGGGCTTTCCAAGTCCTGTAAAAATGACTCTTTACAAAAGTATTCTTTATATACAGGCATAACATTTCTGAGTAATCTTCAAATCTCTTTCATTTCTTGATCCTGATCCATATTTTCCAACTCATCCTCCACATTTCCATTTTCAAATTAAAGTCACCAAGGATGATTATTTATTATTATTTACATTTTTGTTTTTTTTAACTTGAGTGATCTCATCAAATACTCCATGGAATTTCTGTGCTTCTCCATCCTTCCAAATAACCAGTCAACAATCATTTGTAACCTTCAATCAACTTATGATGATGAAACTGTTTTCTTATGTTCATTATGAGCCCTAAAAGGTGAAATGACAGATGGGGTGTCCTATTATTATGTTCCTAATTGCCTTTGTTCAAACAATGAACACCTGCTGTCTTAGTTTTCCAAAGAGAAACTATAAACTTTCCTCTTGGGTTAGGTACATTTTCTTTATGTTTGCTGGTTTCTTTTATAATAACAATGTTAATGTGATTATAGTCCTATTTGTACAGTAGTATGTGAACTTGTCCTAACATCATAGACATATTCTAGCATCATGAGAGCTGGAAGGGAAGTTAGCTAGAGTCCAATTTGTTTTATAGATGAGGAAAATGTGCACCAGGGTCACACAGTTACTAACCGTCTGACACTGGATTCCAACTGAAGTCTTCCTGACTCCCAAGTCTTAATACTCTATCTAGTATATCATACTCTTTGCTGAGTATTGGACAAAGATGTTTTTGGCAAGCAGTTGCTGGTTGTATTTAGTTTAAGAATTATGTGATTCTTAGCAACATCTGCTTCCGTTTTTCTGCCACTTTATCAATCATTATCACACTGTGTATTTTGCATTTTTGTCTATTGCCATGATCAAATAAAGTTATAGTTATTAACTATCAGAGATAGCAAGGTACATTGCTATCTATCTATCTATCTATCTATCTATCTCTATATCTATATATGAATATATAGATATAGAGATAGATATAGATATACCTTGCTATCTCTGATAGTAAGATTTTATTCCATATTGTACATGTTGGAAGAGACAGTAAAATTATTGCCTCATTTTGATCATTTTTAGTAGTGGGCAAGAATCTTGTCTGAACATGATAATCTTCATGGAGACCAGGGAAGTCTCTTTCCCTGTAATGACCCCTCTCCTCGGATGTTTAAGTAGCATTCTTCTAGATTGTTCCCCTCATAGTATTAATGTTTGCTTGTTTTTTTGTTTATATTAAATAACTATGTCCCCTTCCCATGCAGATACACATTTTTAGGTAACTTTCTGACTTATATGGTAAGAACCATTCAAGATGATTTAGCTGTTCTTCTGTCAGTGATTACCAAAATATGTCAAAATCACCATAAATTATACTGCCAAACCATGTATGGGAGGGGGGTGCTAGATTACAACACAATGGACAATCTTAACATCACGCCAACTGTATACCTTAGGAACTAGGAAGCCTGTATTTCTCTCTGTCTTACTTTTGTGTTAATAGCCCCAAAGCAGAGGGGTGTAAAACTTATTTTAGTAAGGACCAACCTGTGGGAGGGATCAGTGATCATTCTGGAGAGTTAGATCTTTTGTCATATCATGTCTTTCAGCCTCCTCCGAAGTTGCCCAGTGGAGTCTTCAGTCTGGAATTTCAAGATTTTGTGAATAAATGGTATGTTGGCATATTATTCTTAGAAAATTATTCTTAGAAAAAGAAGAACTTGGCTTTTTATATTGGACTATACTCCCCTATAGGATTTCCAGATTTGACTCTTCTGGCGGTGAGCCACCATGGCCTTTTCCCCTGAACATATTTGATTATTCTTCTGTGTGTTCCTCATCCCAAGACTTTTATATGTCTTGGGTTCCAGTGACATTGCAGTGAGCTTAATAATTTATCGTTTACAGGTTAATTTCATAGAGACTTTTGACCTTAATAGAGCATTAATTGTCATTTATTTTTCTTTTAAGCCTAATAAAAAATCCAGCCGAGAGAGCTGATTTGAAGCAACTTATGGTAAGTAAAGTCTTACTTGATTTTTACTAATACTGTTATTACCCAATGTACGACCAAGGCAAATTGCATTGTATGTCTCTCTCTTGCCCAATATGTGGAATCAGGTGGAATTTAAATCAAAATATCTTTTAAGGACCATATTGAAGGAGAAAAAGGTTGCCAAAGGTTAATATGAAACCTGAGAGGTAATCTCATCTACTTGCTAGTGATGGTGGGAAATTTTATAGTACATGTATAAACTTCTAATCTTTTTTTTTTTTTAAGGCCAGTTCACCCATAGCTATAGTCAACGCTCTTCCATTCCATTAAGCTTGAACGAGCCCAATTTATTATCTTTACCAGTATATACCTTTTGAATCTTATTTTTCTATATCAAAAAATATTTGTATTCTGAATTTAACAATCACCAAGTAAAAGGAACACAATTCTATGTACCTTTTTGAACAAAGGAAGATAATACATAAAATGGTGAAACTAGTACATAGAATTTGCTTTTCTCTTAAAGTATATAATCAATTCAACATGTATCTTTCAAGGCTGTCCTGCTTAAATGTAATATTCTCATTTGGGCCCTTTCCCCTGAATCTCTTTTCCATCCCACCATCTCCTCCTTTAAATAAAAGAAAGGAAAAAAAGTCTTTGTAACAAATATTTGTGGTTAAAACAAATTCTCACATTTCTTTGCCCCCAAATGAATGTCTTATAATGCAACTTGAATTCATCACCTCTCTGTCAGGGAATGGGTGGCATGCTTTATTAATAGTCTTTTGGAATCATGGTGGGTTGTTACATTCATCAAAGATCCTAAGTCTTTCTGAATTGTTTGTATTTTCAATGCTTGTAATTGTATAAATTGTTACGGCTCCACTCCCTCACTCTGTATCAGTTCCTACAAATCTCAGATCTCTCAGAAACCATCTCTTTCATCATTTATTATGGTTCAGAAATATTTTGTTACATTCATAGTTTTTTCAGCCATTCCCCAATTCATAGACATCCTCTTAATTTCCATGTCTTTACTGTATGTATTTTTACACATCATCAAACCTTATTTTTTAATGTTTCCTCTCCAAATTTTCTCACATATAGGTTCATGCCTTTATCAAGAGGTCTGACGCCGAGGAAGTTGATTTTGCAGGCTGGCTCTGCTCCACCATAGGCCTTAACCAGCCCAGCACACCAACTCATGCTGCTGGCATCTGAAGTGTTTATTTGGGAAGCTGGAGAAAGGCAGCTCCCTCACCCTATTGTGCAAAATGATACTACCTTAGATCCTATTTCTTATGCTTGTCTCTGTTCAGATGTGCATTTTACCCTGTGAAGAAGGATGAAGAACATAGCATGTGCCAAATTCTGTTCCTATTTTGTTAATTATGATTACTCTCTTGAGTGAATTGGCTTTTCCTTGGGGGCTTCTTATTTGTGTTAACCCCCCAAAAGTGTGTGATATTGAGTTAGTGAAACTTTTTGTCTACAGTGGATATTCTTTTGCACCGCTGCTTTCTTTCAGCCTTGGCTGGCTGGCCTTGTGATTTTGGGGGGAGGGAGGGGGAGTGGGCAAGGGGGAATCTTTTGACACTTGGTGGTACTTCATTCTCGCTGGGCTTTACCTCTTCCTAAACGTGGGGGGAGGAGCCTTGCAATGTCCTTCACAAGCAGTGCATGGGAAGCATGCTTTTGCTGCTATGAAAACAAGCATTAGAAAGTGGATGTCTTGGTGTTGTAATTTTTTTTGCTTTCTGTGTAGAATCCAGCTGTTTTCACCTAAATCAAGTCAGAGCCCCGCACTGCCATAATAGCCAGGGCTTCATCAGTCTACTGTGAGGACTTAGAGACTTGTGGCTATATTTCTATATTTATTTTAAAAATACTCTCTATGGGATATTCAGAGTTGTTTGGTGGTGTATGTCTCTTATCTTTTGACTGGTATTTCTAAAATAGTGGGGGGGGGGGTGGATGTCACCAATGGATCAGGTCATTAAAGTTCATCAGATTTCACTTCCTCCTAATCCAATTACAAAATATCGTAAGACAACTGTGTGTGTATAGTGCCTAAAAAATTGTATGGAGATCCTTTTAACCATTTTATTTTCAAACATTTAACAAATCTAATCTCTCATCTAATAAATGTATCATCAAGTTTAAAAGAAAGAGTTGAAAAGTAGTGTCATTTCTGCATTAAATATCCCAGGTGGTAATATTTTTATTTTTCTACAGGAAAATGGGCATTTTGGTTTCTGAAACCTTACTGATGAGCCTTTTTATGTGAGAGGGTAGGTAGAAATAGGAAGGTTTGCAAGAAGGAAATACTGACCAAGAAACAGTTTGCAGCTTGATGCTTTAGGCTAATGTGCTTTTGGATGTCTTCCTGTCATTTTATACTTCTAGCCACATCAAAAATGAGTGCAACAATGTTCAAAATCTCTCTCATCATGCACCCTTGTCTATAAATAAGCATCTTCTAAGAGCTTTCTCCTTGAAATAAAGGGTTCATATTTGTTCTTCCACCCACTTTCTTTTCATTGAATTTTGTTTTCAATTCCAAATTCTTTCCTTCTCCCCAGCCTACTGAAAAGGAAAAACAAAATCCATTACAATGTGTATAGTCAATTTTTCACATTAGCTATGTACCAAAAATAAAAAAGAAAGAATCTTGTGCACTTTTGAATCTTTTTGGAGGCAGATGGAATGATTCATCATGAGCCCTTTGAAATTGTGGTGGGTCAGTTGTATTGATTAGGGTTGATGATTATCTCTGTAATACTGTTCTAACTATATGTTTTTTTCCTGGTTCTGCTCACTTCACTTTACATCAGTTCACAAAAGTTTTCCAGGTTTTCCTGAAATCATGCCCTTCATCATTTCTTACAGCACAGTATTCTATCACAAGCATGTCTCATAATTTGTTCAGCCATTCCCCAATTACTGGGCATTCTCTTAGTTTCTGCCCCCATAAAAAAGAGCTACTCTATTTTGTACATATGGGCGGGCCCTTTTCCTCTTTCATTGAGCTCTTTAGACCTAATTGAATCACAGGGTAAAAGGGTATGAATAATTTAATAGCTTTTGGCCATAGTTCAAAATTGTCCAAATGGTTGGACTAGGTCACAACTCCAGTGTGCCCTCCAGCATGTTATTTTCCTTTTTTTGCCATCTTAGCCAATCTGATGCTCACCCATTTCTTTTCAAAAGATGGTAATGGTCTGGGAGAAAAAAAAAAGTCAAGACAAATCCAAAGGACCTTGGGAATCTAACTCTTCATAGCCTTGAATTGTTTTTTTTTTTCATTATTATTCAGTTTTATCTCTGTTATTTTCTCATTAAATTGAAGTCATTGTTCCAGAATACTCAGATACATGTTTTAAGTTTATAGGATGGCCTTTTGTATCTGCTCTTTACTCCCATTGTACCTTTTATTTGAGATTACCAATTTAAGGAAGGAGACAGGTATTTTAAAAATAATTTAACAAAAAAAATTTACTTATCTACCGGCATTTATAGGACTGATTTCTCTAAAGCACTTTGGGAAGTCATATAAAAGTGTGGGAATTAGTTTCCAAAACAGTGCTTGTGGCATTAAAAGGTCATACATACCTTGTGTTTTCTGCTGATGCTATTCCCAGGTGAGCAAGCTGAATTTTCTATTAATTAGTACTCTCTAAGTCACCAAAAGACAAATAAATTCTACTTTCCTATTGTTCCCTTTTAAAGTTTAATGATTCTTTGAATGGTTAAGTTTGGGCTTTTACTGTATGTAATCTTAAAGACATTTCCTGAACTTCCTCCCTTAGTTTGTCCTTTGGAAGAGCAAGACTGCATAGCCAATAAAAACATATGGCAAAGGGGACTTTTGCTTTGTCAGATGAAAAAAAAACAACATCCTGGGAAATAACTTCTGGTATGCTGATCCCTGACCTACTAGATGCCAGAGTGAGAACATGAATGAGATTTTTTTGTGATCTGGTTAAAAAAAGGACAAACAGCCTTGGCTTAAATTCCTTGCTTTATTTTAGAAAAGGTAAAATAGTTATCTATAACAATACTCTAGTAATATCCCCTTGATCTAAATCGGTGTGTTGGCTTGAATATTCTGGTCAGTTTTTAGGTTTCATACTTGGAACAATTTATATCATAAATCCTTGTTTACCTTCACTGCTGCTGTAGACTGACTGGCAGCTATCACCATACTTGAGTTTCAGATGGCACTGAAGCACTGGTCAAGTTTCTGAGTTTCAGACCTGATGAAGTGTTTAGTTTTCTTTAGTCACACTCTAAAGGGGGTATCAGAATTTAGTGCAACTAAGAATAATTATTCCAAGTCCTTCTCTATGTTGCAGTCTCCCTCTAGTTTGGATTCCCATATACCGACTTTCAGAATTTATTCAAACTTTTCTGTCCTGGAAATTACTGATGAAGCCATATTGGCTAAAATGAATAGAAAATAATTTATAAAGTGAGCATTAAATGTTTTCAAAGAAATGTGTTTGATTCAATTCCTCTTGAGAGTATTTTCAATTGAATAAAGATTATTTTAAACTTGTATACATGGTCCTTTTTGGAGTAGTCTTAAAACTGCACAAGAATACCTGTTGTATTTTCTGTATTTGAGCGAGCTACATTTTGCTACTTGTGCTGTGCAGATCCGAATTACTAAATTAACTACATCCTGTATGAGAAGGGTAAGAGCACAGAAATGAATCTTGATCACAAATGAGAAGCTGTAACATGTTCTGTTTCTTTAGCCATTTTCTCTTTATTGTAAAAACGAATCCACTCAAGTATTTCCCAAGACATCTTTAAAAATATGGCACATTTCCTTAAATACAAAAATGTTTTAAATGATTCAGTTCTATCATTATAATATGTACTCTACTTTCACAAGAACTCGGGCTGGCTTTTCTCCTTTGGTATTCGTTAGACAGCATTTTCTATCTAAGATTTATTCTAAACACATTTTACCACAATGCGATAGAGTAAGACACAGTCACAACCATGCCAAGCAGCATACTGTGTGCTCTTATGTCATGATGTTCCTCAAAGTAGCATTTAAACAGAGCTTCCACTTTTTATGTGAGAAGCTGAATCCCATTAAATCCTCTTTCTTTTTAACCATTAGTAGATTCTAGAACCTAGAATACAGCCTTGCTTTGTGCATATGGGAGTTTAATGGCATGTTTTTAACTGTAAATACACATTAGAAAATGTGAAAGGCTGCCTTGCAGTTAAACTATCTTGGTTGTACATAGGTGAACATTTCAACAGAATTCACATGGAGTTTTATTTCTAGTATGTATATGTATCTAATTTGATTAACTTGTATGAACTTGACCTCTTTTTCCCTGGTAAAATAGATTCTTGAATATCCTATCTTTCATCAGTTTTTGTTTGGACTCAACATTCTAAAGCTTCAGCAAGCTATGGGGTCTTTTTAATAGTGCATTTTCTGGGAGTTCTTCATGAATAGGCTAGAATGATTGTACTGCGATTGAACAGAGGAAGTTCCTGAATCTTACTGTTAACTTAGATAAATAACTAATCCTGATTTTTCCCTTTCTCCTTTAGGAATCTGATTCTTCCTCTTCTTCCTCCTCCTCTTCCTCTTCTTGAGCATGGTTTCTTGTGCTTAGCTGTAATTCAGTTTGATTGATGGAAGATTCATTGTCTACCTGCACCAAGATCTGATGTAGCCAAAGAGATTATATATTAATATATATTTTTAAAAACACTTAAAAGAAGCCAGATGTTAAAATAATCATTTAAAACTAAATCTTTTTTTTCCTCATCTTTATCTTTAGGACATTGAAGAATTAGACTCAGTAGGAGAGTTACATCCCTAGGCTTCCTCAAATACTTTAGATTAAATGTTAACTAAAACAAACTTTACAAACACGAGTCTTTCAGCACGCTATGATACAGGGCCAACTAAGGCTCAATGAGTCTTATTTCTGAATGGTTTGAAATTTATTTTTTAAAACCCTCATCTTCTGTCTTAGAATTGATATTAAATATCAGTTCTAAGGTCAAAGTGCAGTAAGGGCCAAGCAACTGGATTAAGTGGCCCAGGGTCACACAGCTAGGAAGTATCTGAAAGCTTGCTCTTTATCCACTGAGCCAACTAGTTGCCCTGAATTGAAGTTTATTAAATCCAGATAGCATTCCCTTGGGGAAAATCATTAATTCATATCCTTTATTACAGAAGAACCAGATGATTTCAGCAGTGTCCCAAGGCCTGGTTTATAGCAAGTGCTTAATACATGCCCATTTGAATGACTGCCTCCAGTAATTTGATAGGAAAGGGCCAGATTAAGGTGAAAAGAAACTCTTTCTATCCAAAGAACAGATTGGTAAATAAAGTACCTATAGCATTAATTCCTTTAAGTTACTGGTTCTGACAGCTCTTTTAAGCACATTTATTACAATAAGTATGTAACATTCCCAAAGTTGCAACAGGTTTGACACATGACAAATTACATTCTTCCTCAACAGGCCTGGAATTATTAGAATAACTGAGACGATAGAGGAACAGAGGGAAGTAAACAGTCAAACAAAAATAAAAGAAGCCAAATGGTAGTTTGTACACTGGCTAAAAGCCAATTATATACTCACTGATTTACTCACCCAAGCAATTAATTAAATTCATCAAAACTTTCTAGTCTCTCAGTCTAAAAAATTATTACCTAAAGGCAGAAAATTGTGCCATTAACTCTGAACTGCAATTTTCCCACAATCCCATATCTGTTTATGCTTACATTTTCTGGTTCCTCTGTTAAAGGTGAAGAATGGGTCATTCCATTGCCCTCTCTGGAGCTAATAATTGATTGCAGGGCCAGCTCTTCAACCTAAAACATGAAACAACTGGGTCATCTTGCCTTCCACTTCATTATTGCCAATGAAGAGGAACGAGCAAAAGGATCCCAAGGAAGGAGAAATGAAGTGCAACTGGTGTGATGGATCTCTGCTCCCTGTCCTTGTAAGGGGCTCAAGAGCCCAAGGGAAGCCCTCCACCTCTTGGGCTCCATATGGATGATTCAAACTCTTCCATATATGGAAGAAAGTAAGTGCCCTTCCTGAAACTGAGCTCACTTTAAGGCAAATTCTCCCTACACTGAGCTCCCTTTCCCCAAACTGAACAGGGAACAGAGACTTGGGCCTCTTCTTCCTACCTGGTTAAAGATTTGCCTGAACAGCCCTAGATCAAGGAGGCTAAAAACCAAAGTCGGGATGGCCTTTTGTGTTGAGTGGCAATGGAGGGAGCATGGGGCCCTGCTGTTAGGAGAAGAATCAGAACTGGAAGGAACCTCTGACAACCTCTAATACAACTCCCTCATTTTATAGATGAGGAAGCAGGTCCCCAGGTGATTGGGTGACTTGAATTACTAAGGACCAAAGTCAGACTTTGAACCTGGATCCTCTTACTCTTTCTACTATCCAGGATCCCTTTAATTATTTTAAAAAACCTGCTATGGTAGGCATTGTAGAATATAACATGAGACACAAGCCCTGGTGAAACTTGCAATCTAGTTAGGAAGGGAGAAATAAGACATTAAGTAAGGGAAAAGATAACAATCACCCCCCCCCCATTCCCCACCCCCAAAAAGTTCAAACATGGGTCTCTGGGGCTAAAGTGAATGAAAGAAAAGAACATTCTAGGTGAGAGAAACATTCTTCATCTGAGGCCTTCCATGAGCCCAGAGGTCTTTTCTAATTGCAATGCTAAGATCAAGTCCCAATTTATTGAGGCTCACATTAGTAATCTTTAAACATCTTACAATATAGCCATATAGTTGCTATTTGGTCCCTACCTGCTGAAATCCTGTACTCATTTTTCAAGAACTGATTCAAATGTCTCCTCTTCTAGGAAGCCTTCAGTGATCTTGCAGAGCGAGGAATTTCTCCCTTTTGGGTTAGGCACTATTTTAACTACCGAGGGAGTGATGGCATTATTTGAGTTAGGAGTTCCTTATATCCTCACCTAGATTATAAGTTTCTTTTCTTTTTGTGGGTTATGCAGCTCCAGAATTATCCTTCCTTTTTGATAGAAATCTAATGGGTCCCTGAGCCTTCTCTGCCATCTTGGCTCCGCCCCATAAGTTTCTTGAAAGCAAGTACAGTGGTTTATTCTGGGGATCACTTAGTTTAGAGACGTGTCTGGTCGAATTACCTCTTTTTAGGGGAAGGGAAAATGAAGTTATAAGAGATGAAAAAATTTCCTACACGGCCTTTCCAGGATCCTTCTCAGATGTATACATGTTGTCGCTTCCCAAACCCCGCCCCGCCACCTCCTCCCGCCCCGGGGCTGGAGGACAGGTACCATTTTGGGGGGCATCCTCAGCTCTAAGCACAGCGCCTAAATGGGCTCAATAAATGCCTGGTGAAGAGAAATGAACGGATCTGCCCCATGTACCTTCGGGCACCAGAATGTTAGGGTTAAAAGGGTTCTTCAAGACCATCTTTTTAGGGTGGTAAATTAAGATCTGTTAAAAAGGAAGGAGCCACAGCAGCCTAGAACCCCGGGGGCCCGTAGATGTTCGCCTCCGCGGGCCTAGACCAGGGCCACGCCTCTCCACTCGGTTTCCGTCCCCTCCCACTAGGGGGCGGGTTGTGGAAAGGCCCCACCCCGGGCAGCCCCGCCCCAGACCCCCAGGGACCACGGGGCCGCGGAAGACTAAGTCACCTTGAGTCGATTGAGCTGGTCGTGCAGAGCCGCCTTCACCCGCAGCAGTGTTTCCTCCTCCTTGCGGAGCTCCTGCAGTCGGCTCAACATCTTTCCTGCCTGTCGCCCTCGCCGAACCTCCCTCGGTCAGGCCGCGCCCGATGGGACGCTGTCTGACGACGAAACCCCATGCGGAAGAGGACGGGCAAACGGGCATGTTAGAAAGGGGCGGGGGAATCACTTCCGGTTTCCGACCTTCCCACTAGGGGATCTCCTAGTGTACAACCGGAACCTGTTTCGGAGGGAGGCATGAATTCTTTTGCCTCCTTGAGTTTCCTAGAAGTGGAAGCGCCCCTGCCCTCCCATCAGCACCTGGGGAGTTTGGGCCCAAGTACCAGCTTGGAGAAACTGACCAACATTTCGTAAGCGCTAAAAGCCCAATCCTGAGAGTGCACCCCACATAAATCATTCACGGAGTGACGTTTCATATGCAGCAAGCTAGAGGGCCTCCGTACCGTCTCCTTGGTAACAGGAAGCCTGACTGTTGACAATTTCCTAGAACAAGGGGGCCCCCTAGCGATAACTGGGCCACCATCTCCTTGCTCCGCAATCGGGCCTTTTGTCACCACCCAGCCTCCTGCCAGCCCCTTCTTAGTACAGACCAGATGATTGTCCCCTTGCCCTCCCCAAAGCACCTCCGGTTTATAGTCCATTTCGCATCACACCCAGGCAGTCTCCCCTATGGAACTGGCTTTGTATTAGAAGTACCAAGCAGTCTTTTGACTGGTAAAAATATCAAGTTCTCAACTTTTATGAGTATTTACCCAGCTAAGCCCATCTAAAAACTTTTTAAAAAGCCCACTTTGTTGTTTAGCAGCTAGAATAAAGTATCAATTAACCATTTTCTAACACTGACATGAAATGTTGAAAGATTTGTATTTATGAAAAGAAACAGGAATTTTTTCAGTTTCTTTCCCCCCCAAACCACTTTAGAGTATTTATTCATTAGAAATTTGACATTATGGACATAATGGATTTAAGGGCCAATGAATAAAGTAGTAAGCTGAGTTTATGCTGCAGGTTTCTTCTCAGCTGCAGGTTTCTTCTGGGCTGGTGCTTTCTTTTCTACCGCAGGCTTCTTTTCTGCAGGCTTCTTTGCCGCAGGAGCCTTCTTTTCTCCAATCTTCTTTTCTGCTGGTTTCTTCTGCCCAGTAACCTTCTTTGCTCCTCCAAGCTTCTTATTTCCACCAAGCTTTTTCTTCTTCTTCTCATCTATTGCCTTCTTTGCCTCCATAATCTTCTTTAGTGCAGCAGCTCTTTTGTTTTCTCTGATTCTCCTCTGCAAAAGATTGGGAAGAAAATGAGAACCAAAAACTTCATGAAAGAACAAAACCAACATATTTAATTTGATTTACTCACATTCTTAGCTTGGCGTAGAATTGTATTTCGGCGCATTGTCTTGGCATATGGGTTTAGTTTCACCATGATCCTCAAGTTCTTCAGAGGATTCTTCTTAAGTACTCGTCTATGAATCTTTTTGCTGTAAAGGGGACATTTTATAATAGCATAAATTTCATTCCATCACCAACATACTAAAGCCAGGCTACAACTATTAGGTTAGATGCCAATAACTATGAAATGTAATAACAATTACCGTGGTGCACGGAGGGCCCTACGGATTTCTGGGCTTTTCAAAATCCTGGTAAGGTCTGTGTTGGTCATCTTGTGCATTGGAAGACTGAAAGGGGAGAAAATTCATGTTTATTATGAAATCATACTGTTTTGTGGTTAAACTGAAAATCCTGACAATTTTAGTTAAATTTTACCAAAGACGAGAATCAGAACTTCCACTAAAATCATGGGCTTCAGAAACACGGACCAATGAAGTGGAAACTCATCATTCCTGCCAATTTTCTTATTTCAGGAATACTAAATACTTTGAAAATACTTACTTGTAATGACTCTTCAGGGTAGCAGGCCTGCGCCATGTACCATACAGCTCATCCAACTTACGGAAGGCACTTTCAGTCCAAATACAGAAACGCCCAACATGCCCACCAGGAGCAAGTCTCAATAGGTTCAATTTGCTTACATTAAGGAGAGTAATACCTGTAAGGTAGAGTTTTTAGTTAACCACTAACCTTTTTTCTGTGTGCCAAATACATTAAGAGGACTTTAAAACAACTATTAGGCTTAAGTGTAATAATACACCACAAAGTTCTTTCCAATGCAGGTATTGGCATCAGTCAATTATAACATCCAACAGAATCACATATTTAAGAAAGAGACTGGGGGCAGCTGGGTGGCTCAGTGGATTGAGAGCCAGGCCTAGAAACGGGAGGTCCTAGGTTCAAATCTGGCCTCTTCACTTCACAGCTGTGTGACCCTGGGCAAGTCACTTGACCCCCACTGCCTAGCCCTTACCACTCTTCTGCCTTGGAACCAACACACAGTATTTACTCCAAGACGTAAGGTAAGGGTTTAAAAAAAAGAAAAGAAAAGAGACCACGAAATGAATCTCTTCATTACAAAACTGTTTTCTATATTCAGAGGAAAAAAACTTCCTAGGTCTTACTTTAATGGGAACATAATCTTTAAAATTGTCAGGGGCGGGGTGGGGGGGTGGGAGCTGGGTGGCTCAGTGGATTGGGAGCCAGGCCTAGAGACTATAGTTCCTAGATTCAAATTTGGACTCAAGACACTTCCTAGCTATGTGACCCTGGGCAACTCACTTAACCCCCATTGCCTAGCCCTGACCACTCTTCTGCCTTGGAGCCAATATATCATATTGACTCCAAGAGGGAAGGTAAGTGCTTAAATAAAATTTTAAAAATTACCAGGAATGTTTCTGAAGGCCTTGATAATACCATTGTCTTCATTGTAGATGATACAAGGTCCCCTACGCTGGATACGACGACGGTTTCTCATTTTACCCTTACCAGCTCGCATACGCTGAGAAGCATAGACCTTTTAAATGAAAGAAAAAGGAAATGTCTTTCATGGGGCAACTTATTTGCATAATTTCACATTTTAAATAGCAATAAGGAACAATTAACTCAAACTGAAGAAAATTAATGCATCACAGATTTAAGGGTTTTCCAGTGTATTAATAGCCCATCAACCAAGTTTCAGAACTTCCACAAAATCACATTGTTTCAGAAACACGGACCATGAAGTGGAATATCATCATTACAAGGCTATTCCCCATATTGGGATAAAAGAAACCAGTTTTATTCGGATGTGAATAAACTTGAGTCCTGAAAGCTAATCTAGCTTTTCAATTTCAACTTCCTAACCCTCAGGTCCAGCCAAACTGACTCTTTCAGCTGTTTTCTTCATATATTACTATCTCCCCTTGTATGCCTTTGCACTGGGATACTCCTCAATACCTGGAACTTCTCTTCTTTCAGAATGGGATCTCCCCCTAAGATGAACACTCCCAATTCACCCATTAGATTCACTTCCAAAATTGTCTTCTTTATGTCCCCTTGCCTGATGTAATATAAGCTCCTTGAAAGTAAATACTTCATTTTTGTATTCTTTGCCCATTATCAAGGTTTACACAGGGATTAGAAATTCCATTTTATAGAAGAAAGGCTTACTCTTAGATGAGGTTAAGTGACTTACAAAAGTATTAGATTTCAAGGTTAAGGAAATCCTCTTAATTCCCCAAATCTAGTTCATTAAAGTATACTGCTTCTAAAGTAAGATTTGAATAAAATCTGAACTTTTTATCATTTTAGTTTACCACTATGGGAAGACATGATACAGTGTGTCCAATTGAGTCACCTTTTTGATGTCATTCCATGCCTTCAGCTTCTTAAGCAGCAGAACTGCTTCCTTGGTCTTCTTATAACCCTCCACTTTATCTTCAACCACTAGAGGAAGTTCTGGAACTTCTTCAATTCGGTGACCTGAGTAAAATCAATTATTTTGAATCTACAACTATTCCATAGTAAAAGTTCAAGGAATTTTCCCTAGTCATTTGAAATCAATTATAAGACACAAAACAATTTATACAATAATAAGACCGTGGCAGTTGGTGGCTGAATAGAAAACTGGCAACCAGGAAGCCCAGAGCTGAAAACTGGCCTCACTCTTACTGTGATCCTAAGCCAAGTCACTGAACCTGTTAAAGTTTCCTCATCTGTAAAATGTGGGACAAAACAGCATCAACCATGCAGGGCTGTTAGATGGATCAAATGAAATAATATTTATTATGAAGTGCTTGGCACATAATAGGTGCTACATAAATGCTTATTCTCCTTTCTTCCCTTCCCTGAAATTCCTGGTTCCCAAAATATGGATCCCATGTGATAGAATTTCAGTTCTCAACACTTTATACGGGTAACTGAACCAAACCCAGGCAATATTTAAAGTCACACACAAAGTGTGACAAAGACATAATCAGAATCCAATTTATTTCTTTTGTCACCAAACATATTAGTGAATCTGTTTCAAATAAGGTAATATAATTGGACACCCAAAATGAGAGAATGAGGCTTATAATGCTATAGCAAAGTCCATTCCAGCCAAACATACCTTTTGACATCACCAATGCTGGCAGGGCAGAGGCTGCCAAGGCAGAACAAATGGCATAACGTTTTTGTGTTGTGTTCACTCTCCGATGCCAACGGCGCCAAGTCTTGGTGGGAGCAAACATGCGACCTCCTCGGCACATCTATTTTCCAGTCAAGAAATCAAATTTACCACTTAAAAGATTAAAAAAACCTTTACTTAGGTCTTGCTCAGAAAAACATTTTCAGCAACCTTCTGTACCAGCTTATTGACAGCAGGCAACTGTCACTGAGAACAGAGTAAGGCGCAAATTACAGCATCACAGCAAGTTAAAAAAATTTTTTTATGTCACAGCTGCCCCTCTTTATAATTAAATATTCAGTATTTACTAAATGCAAAGCCATGGGAAATGCCTTTACCTAGGCCTAAGCACACAGTTTCACTAACCACTTCATAAGATTGCCCTAAAAAACAGCACAAGCACATATAGCTAATACCATAAAACAGGTTTATACCAAAGTAATTTTGATCATTAATTTCTTTCCTAAATAACCCCTACCTTCTGTCTTAGAATCAATACTGTGTATTGGTTCAAAGGAAGAAAAGCAGTAAGGGCTAGGAAATGGGGGTTAAGTGACCTGTTTAGGGCCACACAGCTGGAGAAATACCCGAGGTCAAATTTGAACCCAGGATGCCAGTTTCTAGGCCCTGACTCTCAAACTCACTGAGCCACCTAGCTGCCCTCAATCACTGATTTATCTTTAGCAAACAAAAAACCAAAGAATTAGGATACATTTCCAAAAGCACCCTGGCCAGAGCGATGAGTCCCTCCACCCCGAACTCGAGGAATTCGGGCAACAGCTCTGCCAGTTCCCCAAGACTCAGCACTGGTCTGATGACCTGAAAAAATAAAGATAAAGGGTAAGAGAGAGCAAGTGATTTACATTAAAAATACTTAGGTGAATGCAGAGTGCACACTATCAGAACTTCCAGAAAAATCATGTGGTTCAGAAACACGGACCAATGAAGTGGAAATCTCATCATTTCTGTGTAGCACTGAACAGCTTCCCTTTGCAGCCACACCTCAGACAACTCATACAAAATTTTAATTATAGCCACAATTAAAAGGTGGGTGGAGTTTTTTGGCTTTTAAAGCCAATACTTCTCCAAATTTTTGTTTTGTTTTTACAATCATAACCCAAGATGTATGTTTATGTGGCCATACCTGCTAATTCACTGACAGCATAAGGTTGCCGGTTATTTTTTCTCAAGTTGGTATGAACAAAATTTACAATATCTGGACGAATTGGAGCCTTGAAGACAGCAGGCAAAGTAACATTTTTGCCAGATACATCCCCCTTTTCAGAGTACACAGATATCAAGGGCCGTACACAAGCCTAAGAAAGAAAAATGAACACATATTAGGAAGAAACCTAGCCATTTTCTATTTCTCAGTCTCATACACATTGCTCAGTTACAAGTAGTCTTCACCCAGAAAGCGCCAGTTTACTGACAGCAGGCAACTGTCACTGAACGCTAGGTAAGACGCAAATTACGACATCATAGCAATGAGTCTTCCCAGCAATTTTTAACATTAAATTTTAATGTTCCGAAGTCCCTTTTAGAGACTTAAATGGAACCAGCTCCACAGAACATCTTCAAATCAATTTAACAAGCAAGCAGCCAAATATGTTATTTAAGATTTCAATACGATCGTCTGAATTTTATTAGTGATTCATTCAAAGTAAGCCAAGTAAATAAAACTTGTTCTGGATCAAGTTTCTATAAGGTCAGGACGCCATTAAATACATCAACATTACAGTTCTCTTTCAATTAAGAGATGAACTACACCAATCAGATTAAACTACTTATTGTACCATAAGCCTTAATGCACTAAGTTATGATATTATTGGCAAATTCATAAACTCGATTTAAAAAAAAATACCTCTCTAAAACCATGTGACATCGATACTCTAAACACAGAGAAGGCCTTAAAGCACACTTCCTTTCCTCAAATTCATTCCAACATGGGGTCCCAGGCTCCACTAAAAGCGCTTTACCGAATCTGGGCCGCTCGGAACCCAAGAGGCTCAGTAAACCAACAATAACAGGGTGCCCTCATCCTTTAAAAACGCATAGTTCGCACACCCTGGCAGTTATGCCAATTTCTTTGCCTGCTCCCGCGAACACGTTGCTTCTAAGATGGCTGCCCTTTTGCCACACAACCCACCCCTCGCCACAGGCGTTTTTCAGGACTCTAGGTTTTCTCTCTGCTTCCTTTCGCCTGAGTTCCGCTGTCTGGAGCCCCAAGTCTCTCATCCTAGTTGATTAGTCTGGGTGATGTCCCCCAAAAAGGCAGTCACTCACCATGGCGGGTACCGGAGAGTAAGAGCCACGCTCCTCTCCGCCCGATGGCTCCCACAGGAAAAGGAAATTCTGAGTACCGACTTACAGTTATATGTATCCCTCCCCCTGCGCGCTATAACAGTTAAGAAACAATGAAAAGGAGTGGAACGGTTATGTACCCCATATTTATCTTCCAAATATACAATTATTTCCTCTATGAGTAAAATTAGTCTATTAAAACAATTTTGAAGCCTCCAATATGGTTTAAACTTCAGGGACTCATTTTTTGCGGAGTGATCCTAAAGGGGGTGGGGTATGATGTCACGCGTAAAAAATCTTCTTCGACGTTATTAGCATTTATTTTTTTCAGACGAAAAGTGTATATTATTTATATGATAAAACGCATTGTGTATAATGAAATTATTTTAAAAAGTAGTAGAGAAGACTTATTAGTTCCTTTCAAGGCACAATGTAGTCCGGTTGGGGCGGGGCGAGTCATGACCCTGTGACGTCAGCGACTGGGCGAGTTCTGGAGCTCAGACGTGGCTTGGCATCTCGTCTTTTAGCATCTCTGCTTCGAGCATCTTCGAGACGCAATGCTGCCCGACACGAATCAAGCGGCCGCGAGCCTGTACAACCTTCTTATTCAGTGAGTCATCTCCCTGATCCATGGCGTCTCTCGGTTCCCTTCTCTTTGTCTGACTCCGTCTCGGTCGGTGCAATGAGAACGGGCTCAGCAATCGACTAGCCCAGGCCGTCACCCGCGCCTTGGGCCTCGGGCTTCAGGCCTCTCGCCTCCCCCCCCCCCCTTTATTCAGGGCCGTTAATTGCGTGCTCCCTGCTGGTCTCCCTAGCCTGAAGCCACTGCCAGGACTTTCTGGCAAGGTCGGGGGCCTCCAGGGGCTAGCCTCTCTCCTGAAAATCATCGCTGATGACGCCCTTATTGTTTCTGCTGAACGGGCCTGGGCTGGGAACCCCCCTTTTGCGGGCCCCTCATCTATAGACGAAGGGTTGGCGCCCTAAGCAACCAGCAGCCCTAGGAGTTTACCAGGATTAAGCGCGGTTTAGGAAGGAACAACTGTGCAGCTGCTCCTTTCCATTAATTTGGGCT
This sequence comes from Monodelphis domestica, assembly GCF_027887165.1. Taxonomy (NCBI): domain Eukaryota; kingdom Metazoa; phylum Chordata; class Mammalia; order Didelphimorphia; family Didelphidae; genus Monodelphis; species Monodelphis domestica. Next base: position 157,228,047 of record NC_077227.1, read on the forward strand.
TAGTCTGTCGGAGAGGAAAGGGGGTGGGGAGCAGGGGGGAGGTACGGGACTTTTTTGTTTGGTGATTTTAGAAAGACTTTATTCGGGTTTTTGAAACTAAAATACTCTTCCTTGTAAGATACAATAGTACAGTTCAGAAAACGTTTATTGAGCCTGCACCATCAGAATTTCTTACTGAAATTAAATTGCATCCAACTGCAGTCTGTGGTACTTGACTGCAACTGCGCGATGTAGTCGATTAGCTTGGACACCTGCTTCTGGATTGTTCCACGCGCCCCGCCCCCTCTTGGTTAAGTCTTCCCTTTTCTCCCTGTTTAAAAAAAAAGTTATCCTGCATCCTAAAAGACAACATCTGGGATGAATATGAGTGGTATATTACCCTCTCTCAGTCATATTCATATTTTTCTCAATTTTTGCCCAACTAATATTTTCTTTTTTTCTTGAAGTCTTAAGCCTGCACTTATCTGTTTTCCTTTGCTTAGTGCTTCGTCTTGATAGCAATATTTTTCATCCTTAAGCAAAACTAATTCTTCATCCAAATTAACTTTAGATACTTAATATGGAGTAATAGAAAAAACTTTGGACTTGAAGTAAGGAGATTTCAAATATATGTTAACCTCAGATTTTTCATACACAAAATGGAGGAGATATTTTTTATACTACCTATTAAAGTTCCTGAATTTTTTAAATTAACAAACTTCCTTTCATTACTTCTCCCTCCCCCCTCTCCCCTTTTGTCTTGGAATCAATACTATGTATTGGTTCTAAAACAGAAGAATGATTAGGGCTAGGTAGTGGGAGGTTAAATAACTTGCCTAGCTGGAGTCACTGGTCTTTAGGCATGACTCCATACACTTAGCTGCCTTTACAAATATTTATTTTCTCTTTCCCTCATTTTTCCCTCCCCCTTTGGGAAAGAAAAAAAGGAAAGAAAAAGTAGTTTGAGCAAAACAAAATTTCCATATTGTTTGGTTGCATCGAAGATATACTGCCTCATCAGGCATCTTGAGCCTCTTCTGTCAGTGCTTCATCAACCCTAGAATTAGGGGTTGTTCACTGCATTGAGCAGACAGTTCCCCAAGTCTTTCAAAGTGATTATCTTTACAGTAATTGTTTATAAATTGTTCTGGTTCTGCTCACTTAATTTGACTTTAGTTCATACAAATCTTTCTAGGTTTCTTTGAATTGTCTTTTATAATTTATTGTATAACAGTGTTCTTTTACATTTAGATAACATCATTTGCTTAGTCAGTATCCAGTTAATGGGCACCCATTTAATTTTCAGTTCTTTGCCATTACAAAGAGCTGTTATGAATATTTTTGTACATATTTGGCCCTTTTTTTTTTTAACCCTTTCCTTCCATCTTGGAGTCAATACTGTATATTGGCTACAAGGCAAAAGAGTGGTAAGGGCTAGGCAATGGGGGTTAAGTGACTTGCCCAGGGTTACACAGCTGGGAATTGTCTGAGATCAGATTTGAAACCAGGACCTCCCATCTCTGGCTCTCCATCCACTCAGCTACCCAGCTGCCTTTTTCTTTGAGCACTTTGTAATATAGGGAGGGAGGAAAAAACATTTTATTAAGCACCTTCTACTGGGCATGGTGTTAGGAATTTACAAATTTCTCATTTGATCTTCATAATAACTAGGAAAGTAAGTTCAGTTATTACTCCCATTTTATAGTTGAAGAAACTGAGGCAAGCAGGTTATGTCACCCTGCTAACAGTCACACAACTAGTAAATCTTAAGACCAGATTTCAACCTAAATCTTCCCAGCTGGACCCAGTGTTCTCTATCCACAGCACCACCTAGCTTCCTACCAATTGTGAGGAAACCATTTTCTAAACTGTAACTCCTTATACTAATATGAATTATTTTTATTCCAACAGTCAACTTAACTTAATCTTAACATTTCTATTTCAGAGCAATTGAAGAAACAAAGAAAGAGCCATTTTTCTATGAGGTATAAAAAGTTATTTATTGCACTTTTAACCAAATCTCCATACCTAAAATTAACACTGTATATGCAAGTTACTAAATACTATTTTTACATCTCAAATAGAAAAACTATATACTAGTTCCATGGATTTGTATTCTTTCATTTAATATAGCTGTATAAGAAATGTTCGTTTTTAATCAAATCATTTTCATATTGCATACTTCATGATCCATTGACACTAACATTCGGAGACTTAGGTGCTAGATGATAGTCTTTCTAGCTTCCATAATCTAGAATATAAAACGTAATAATTCTTTTCTTGTTTTTATGGACTGGATAATATCCAAGATAATTTAAATTGCAAATCTTTGGTTTATTTGAATAATTTTGTAAAGGAATATATTTGAAACTTTGATTAGATAGTAAAAAATGCTAGTCTTTTTTTCTCTCCTTATCCCTCATTATTAATCAATTAGGATTTAATAAGTCAAGCTTTGTTTTTTTGCTGCTGAGAGAGAGAATGAGATTAGACAGTCTTGATATTTAGAGGGGGTTCAGACTTGTCTGTATGCACTTGTCGACACATATACATCATATAGTTAGTGAATTAGCTAGATTATGTATTAGCCTTATAAGAGATATGTTAAAGTCCTAAATTATTCAGTACTAAAACAATAGGTACTAATTTTGTAGTAAAGAAAACAAAATACAAAATGAGTTGTTATGTACTTTGTAACGTTAGAATGTAGCTCTTAAAGCATTGACATTGATGTAGAAAAATTTTAAGAAGAGCATACCAGACAAAAAGAAGAGCTTGAGCAAGAGATACTTAAAAATTAATTTTAAAAAATGGATTGTATAATTTTAGATCTATATTATTGGAGATAATCTCGTTTTTATCTCATATTTGGAAGCATGCCAAAAGAGATGCAATTTGTTTAAAAATCACAAATAACTCCTCAGTGGCAGAGCTAACACCAGAATCCAGTTTTTCTGACTCCTAATACATCATTCTACTTACTCTCTACCTTGCAGCTTCTATAAAATAATCTCCATTCAGGTCTTCTTTTATACTTTTCTTTCATAGAATTCTCATTTATATTAAAAAATGAAATACAATTTTACTAAATGATGTAATTTTTATTTTTTTATATTTAAAAACTTGTGATTTTTACATTTGAAATAATAGTAGAGTAATGCATATTTACTCAACTTATGTTAATATCATTTCACCTATTTTGACAGACTGATGTACAAGTGAAATTGATCACTGAAACTCGGGGAAATCCTTTGGAAAATTTTGGGACTAGATATGGCATGAGATTTGTTATGGAGAAAGTGGTAAGTGGGGCCAGGTTTTTTTTTTTTTTAAGGATCACATATGGTCACTTTGAGAATTTTCACAAATGTGCTGCAAATTTCAGGTTTTCACTTCAGTAAATAAATGGTTCTATATTCTTATTTCTATATGACTAACTTAAAGTTTTGATTTTATCTTTATATAAGTCATTATACATTGCTTTATAACTGTGATTAATTTTCCCCCCTATTATAGTTGCTTGGTCTTTCCCTGACCTAGTTTATACTTTCTAGTTCAATCAGAATTTATTAAGCACTTACTGTGCACTAGATGTTATGTTAAATGCTAAAGATACACATGTGAAAAAAGAAAGATAGTTCCTCTTCTCAAGGATCTTACTGTTTAATATGGGGAGACAATATAGAAAAAATCTGAGGAGGTGAGAGATAGTGGAAAAGTCAGAAAATTACCGAAGTAGTTCAGCCAGATGAAAAATTAGATGTTCTAAGAGGAACTGCCTTCTGAGGTGGGGCTTTTGCAGTTCATGCCCCCACCTTTTAATTAGAGAAATTAAGAATGATAATGAGTTAGGTAGAATTCTGTGGCTGATGGAATCTTGCAGGATGATGAAATTTTCCCAGTCATGAACTTCCTATGGTCTGATGACATAAGAAGAGAAGTTCCAGAGTAGTGCAGCCAGGTGAGATCAAGTGGACTTTTTTTTATTATAGAAATTTTTAGTGCAATATGGACAAAGTAATATATTTAGTTATTGTGGCAATCAAACAGACATTTTCTTTGAAAATACCCATTGAAATGGGTACTTGAAAATTTAATAAATGTTTTAAAAATATCAAATAGCATTATCATCATTTGGGTGCCGTGGGAGCTGATAATGTAACAGCCATATCAGTACTCAGATGATTTGGAACTAGGCTTCAATTCATGTTAAGAAGTTTTTTCTCAAGAGGGCAAAGAAATAACAATTATACAGTTGTAACTAGTTGTTTCCTGGGAACCCTTAACATCCTCCAACTGGTTCAGGGCATTCAGACAATAGCGATTCTGATATATTCCTCTGCACATTGGAAGTGGTTAATTTACCCTTTTTTTGCGATAGCCAAGAATCATAAATCATAGTATGTTAATGAGGGAGTTTTATAAATACTCATTTGAATTGATCAGGAAATGGATGAAAAAGAAACCCATTATGATTGAATAACAGGGTTGAATCTAGAGCCAGAATGAGAAAAGTGAAGAACAAAAATCAATCAGGTGGGGCAGGTAGGTAGCTCAGTGAATATGGAGAGGGAGATCCTGGCTTCAAATCTGGCCTCAGACACTTCGCAGCTGTGTGACCCTGGACAAGTCACTTAACCCCTTTGCCTATCCCTTTCCACTCTTCTGCCTTAGAACCAATGCACAGTATTGATTCTAAGATGGAAGGTAAGGGTTAAAAAAAAAAAAAAGATTTAAAAGTCTTGTTCTAATTCATCATCATGGTAAGGAGGTGCCCTGAGTCTTCAGAGACTCTCAATGAAGCATACTCTAGTAAAGAAATTTCTTGTACTGTAAATGACAAGTGGAATGGGACTGAGGGCTGCAGATGAGAGGTGGAAAGCTACTATCTTAAGAGTCAAATAAGGGTGTCCCCTTAAGTTTCAGATGGTAGTGCAAAACAATAAGTAGGAAGAGAAGGGAACTTCTTTTTAGGGATGTTGCTGGTAGAAAGGATACAGCCTCTTTTATGTAAAGAGTATTCCTGTTTCCTGTGATGGCCACATGAAAGTTGCATTATGGGTTCTAGGAAAGTGGGATTGGTCCTGCCAGCAGGGTTCTCTGGACAGTCAAATGTTTTGTAGCCATGGTTTGATTCTATAATTGTACCTTTGCTTTGTGGTGCTAATTAGTGACCCTTTTTTCCATCTTTGGATATCCATGAAAATGTTTTTCTCTATATTAATAGTTTTAATAAAGTCAATTCTGTTGTCTTAATTGTGACTCTTAATCTAATAATGCTAAAAATATTTGTGAAAGCCTTCAAAAGAAGAAGAAACAGAGGCTTCGGAAGAATCACAGTCTGATGAATCAGTTATCTCTGATCTCCTTAAGAATGAAAAAAATGGGCCACTTGCTTTACCTGTTAAGAGAGCCAGGTAAGTTTCCTTAAAAAAAAAAAAAATTTTCCCCCCCAAAAGAAAGAACTTATTTTTCTAATGTTTGTTTGATCCTAAAAAAGTAATCTCAGGAGTAAAAATAAAGGACATACAAATAACTCATCTTGATAGAGAACTTTGCACTTTTCAAAGTGCTTTGCTTATAACGACCATTTGTGAATTGAGTAATACAATTATTAAACCCATCTAGATATGAGACAAGTTAACTTGCCCACAAGGAAATGTCAAGACTAGAAATGAAACCCAATTTTTCTTCACTGTTCTTGATATTTTAGTAGGTAACCTTAAAATTTGTAATTTTTAGCCATGTGAATTTGGTGGGGTTTAAAATTTTTTAAAACATTTTGTTGATCCCTTTAAATTTCAGTTATTTCCATCTAAAATCTCTCCCAGTGACTCTTGTAAGGTCAAAGAAAAAAATTTAGCAACTAAGAGTGGTTATATTAAACAATATATGCAACATTGCACACAATATTTCTGTAGTTGTCTGTTTTTCCAGTAGTAATAATTTACATGACTTTTAAAAACATGGGTAGAAAATATAAGTATTCCTCAGAGAAAAAAGAAAACTATTTTTTATTACATTTCAACACTTCCTTTACACCCCCCTTTTCTTTTAGGAGAATTTAATGGTTTCACCTTAGAACATGACTTCCTTTATTTCAAAGTTAATCATTGTTTATTCTTTTTCATTGCCTAAAATTTTGTTCTCCGTTGTCATTTCTTATTGCCGTTATAAAAAAAAGAATCAGTTAAGAAATATTAAGCACTATCTCCCTGGCATTTCTAGTTCTGTGCACTGGAATACACAGAACTATCATAGAAAAAATATTTTTGACAGCCTTAAAATGACATACTTTTAAGATCTAGCACATTTAAGAAACTTGGAATTTGCCAGAATTATAATTTTTTATTATTCTTTCAGTGTTTTTTCCTGGTTATATGTAAAAACTATTTAATATTTTCTAAAATTGGGGGTTCTCCCTCCCCTTCTTGAGCAACTTGATATAGGTTATGTATGCATTATCATGCAAATTATATTTCCATATTGGTCATATTATGAAATGACATAAAATAAAATACAAATAGTATGCTTAGATCTGCAGTCAGATTCCATCAGTTCTTTCTCTGGAGGTTGAGAGCAATCTTTGTCATAAGACCTTCCGAATTGTCTTGGATCATTGTATTGCTGAAAATAGTTAGTCATTTAATATTACTATCTACAATGTTTTACTGGTTCTGCTCACTTCAAGACTTTCCATCTTTTTCTGAAATCATCCTCCATGTCATTTCTTGTAGTGCAATAGTCAGAATTATAATTTTCACCTCAAACCCCAGCTTGTGTCTTAAATTCTTTGAAATTCTCTTTTCAAGGCAACTGATTGGACTTTACACCATGACACAAAATCCTAATATGACCCATTTGAAAATTAAAAGGCCAGTTAAGCCTCTTCCTCCCTTATGGGTAAAATGTGACAGCTCGGATCCTGAAAGCACCTGTTGGCTAGGTGCTGAGCCTATGAGAACAAAGAAAGGCATCGTGGGAATCACTTTACAAGTGGTTACATGTAAAGGTATGATCTTAAGACTTATGAAGTAATTGTTTTTAAATGATATAAATTTAAAGGAATAGTATACAAATTAATTTGTACAAACAAAAATTTACCACTGTTCAAGGCATTAACTGCAACTTTTTATAGTTATGTCAATTATGAAAAGCTTCAATGTTTAGCAACAATTTTTTTCCTTAGAACTTTGAGAGATGAGAAAAACTGATAAAAATTATTTTGTCAATCTCACAGTAAACATTCAGAGAAATCATTATTATTTGGTGATAGATACCAGATTTCACTTATTTCAAGATAAGAACTATCTATGATTGAAAAATGTCTTATCCATAGCAATTAAAGTTCAAAAATTTTTAAGGGATCAATACCTTTCATAGTCATATTCTTGGGAGACACTAAAATATTAATACTGATCTTTTAAAAATTTTCAGACCTAGACTTTTTGAGGGAACCTTAGGAAATCTGTTCTAACTCCCAGGGTTACCCAATTTAGAAATGGCAGAGCCAAAGTTTGAACCTAGGTTCTTCTGTACTTAGTTTCCTAATCTGTAAAATGAGGAGCTTGGACTTGTTGACTTTATAAACTCCTTTCTATCTCTAAACATACATGTTCCTATGGATACCCACTGCCTTGTAATAGTTTTTTTGTTTTGTTTTGTTTGTTTGTTTTTAAAGCTTTAACCTGAACTGGGAGTTTAATCTGAGATTTCCATCTCCCCAGGTCCCACAGCTGAAAAAAATTCCTCTGTAAATCTTGAGGATTTGAAAAGTTCTCACCTGAAAAGACATAATTCAACTACTGTATGTGTTTTAATTCCATTAATTTTTTCTCTCTTGTAACTATTGTCTTGTCGTTTTAAAGTTTTTGTTTAAAACTAAGGGTGTGGATGTGGGTATGTGTGTGTGCATGCACATAGACATATCTTTGGAAACTTATTTATAATTGGCCCTATTTTCATAATATTGACCTGTAGTCTATGAGAAAAAAAATCAATTTTAAATGTTTCTTGACTTTTAGATAGAATAATTATAAAATTGATGTTTTCCTCTAAGATATTTCCCAGTGTTGTGTGAGATTTTAGTGTCCTGTAGAAAGAAATCAAGTATTCTTTTGTACTAGTCTCATATTTATGTGGACTTCATTCTTAATTATCTGTTTAATATAGACTTTTCTTTTCAGGTAACAACTAAGGGTGTTGCTCAGTATGAGCTATTTAAGTCCACTCCCTTAGATGATTCATCTTCCTTTTCACATACTACTATTGGTTTGGATATTTCATGGGGTCCCGTGGATCAACTTCTTCAAACACCTCCTCTCACTTCTGCTGCAGTATTGGTAAGAGATCATTTTTTCCCCTTTTACCACCCAGGTTGCAAAAAAATTTAATTGTTTTGCATGTCATAGAGGCCCTCTTCAGTTTTAAGCATTCAGAAATGCTTTTCTTGCTGTTAAGGCCCTTTCATCACTTAATAAACACCAACTGTAAACCTTTCAGCTTTTAGTCCTGACACAGAAGACCTTAGGGCTCTCCAGAATGCCGCCCCCACCCCCAGCCAATGGTTCTTTCCCATAATCCCTTGCTGTTCAAACTGCCACTCCAGTTCCTGTCAATCAGTCCATAGGATTCCAAAGCCTTCCTTGCCAATCCCAACAATGATATAATCAAATCCAACCCAAACCATTAAATTTCATTTCCTGAGTCTATCATTAATTGGTAGAATTTCTGGGATAGGAAATTTGTCATAAGGTTTAAGGGATCTTTCCTTTCTGCTGTTCCTTAAAGGAGAGATAAGCATAGTGATTTAATAGTAAATTTATAATAAATATTAAGTGTTCATCTGGGACTAGGTGAGCCTGGCTGTTAGGAAGAAAGGAATAAAGACTCTTGAATAGTTAGGGATTTTGTGACCGATTCTGAATATTGAATCCTGATTTTATTATACTTTTGTTTCTACTGCCTTGTAGCCCTTTGAAATTCAGTAGTAAAGTATAGAAAAGCATGTAAAAAGGATTCCTCTAATGATATAGGTATTTGATCATAAGAGGGATGTGGGGAGAGAGAGTTTATAACAGTTTGAAATATCTATGGATGATACATGTATCGGATTGAGTTCTGACTAGTTACTCCTTTACCCTATTTACTTTTAAAGGCATGAGGCATGCTGACTACATCGGAACTATGGGGTGAAGTTTTGATTGTTTTTAGAAGGGATACATAAGACATTGAAATATAACTATAACATTTAATGATGCATAAGATAATTTGAACTAAAAACTTAACTTTTGGGGAATTTTCAGAATATTAAAGTGGAACCTGGAGATCCTCGAAGCCCTTTGTACCATCTGTATAGAGAACTGAAATTTCTAATTGTGAGTATCAATCTGAAAGTTGAAATCATCCTTAAATCTTATATATCAGTGAAATGATCATTTCCACAATAACTGATATAAAATATGCTATTTATTCTCACACTAAAAAAACTTCTAAATTACCTTGTTTGGATGATTTAAATCTCACTCTCATTCATATTTTATTGCTTTCCAGAGATACTGCATATGCAAAATGGAAATCATAATTTAGCATCTACAGAGTTGTTGTGACATCAAATGAGATGTCTCTGAAACTTTGCAAATAGTAAAGTGCTGTACAAATGTGAGATATTCAAATAGAGAATTTTATCAGTTTTAGATAGTCCTTTCACTGATAGATCATAACCCATAAATGTGTGCCCATCCTACATTTCTAGATGATGTTATTTGTTCTAGTTCTTCTTTGAGGTTTTTTAGTTATAATGTTCCAACCATTTCATTTCCTTTGGGCCTCGATGATATTCACAATAAATCATAACCAAGGAGCAGATAGATAGTTCAGTGAATGGAGCACCAGGTCTGGAGTTGGGGGGACCTGGGTTCAAATCTGGCCTCTGTCTCTTCTAGCAAGTCCCTTCACTATAATACTCATTCATAGCCATGCAAAAGCTTTAGAAGAGTTTTAATAATAAAAATAGAAGTTTTGTTTCTTTTGTGACAAAGATTAAGAAATTTCAATTTAGCAAAACCAATCATTTTTTTTGTTGTCTGATATTATATATGTACATGCAGTATTCTACTTTCTCTCCTTCCCCCAAAAAGGGAGGAGATAAATTTTCTAAACTGTTCTGAATTTAAATTTGGGCAATATGATTACACAGGATTAAATTTTACATTGTTTTCTCCTTTTCATTTAGTGTAATAGTCATTTCTTGGATTGTTTTTCCTAATAAATTCTTAAGATTTTCTCCCCATCCCTTTGATATCTTCTTTTCCATATAATCAGCTTTTGAATTAGTACCACAAAACCCTTATAATATGTCACTATCAGCACAGATCTATTATTTTGTGTACACTTGGTTTAATATAGCTGATTTTTCCATCTTTGTTTTCTTTAGTGTCATTTCTATATCAGCATACTTGAGACTGTGATGTTAAGAGTCTTAAGTGTGTTAACTACTGTTTTTTTTTTTTAGAAAAAAAATTGTTATAAAACTCTTTGTAAAATCTTTTTCATCTTTTTTGTTGTCCTATCTTGCATTTCATTTTTAAAATTCCTTCAGAATAACTGTATATAGTTGAGTATCTCAAATAGCTATCCAAAATAATTTTATCTTTCACTATTTTTCTTAGCTTTTTTTTTTAACCTTACCTTCCGTCTTAGAATTAATACTGTGTGTTGGTTCTAAGGTAGAAGAGCAGTAATAAGGGCTAGGCAATGGGGGTTAAGTAACTTGCCCAGTGTCACACAGATAGGAAGCATCTGAGGTCAAATTTGAATCCAGAACCTTACCAGGTTCTCAATCCATTGAGCCACCCAGCCGCTCCTTTTTTCTTAGCTTTTTGAACTGGTATTATTTAAAATCTGTTCTATTTGGTACAATTTTTACATATGAGTGTGTATTCAAAATTAGTATTCCCTTTGGTTATTATCTTTTCCTGCTAAGAAAGTTAAAGTGTTCCCTAACTAAGGCATATTCTGAGGTTCTTTGGATCTCTGCTGAATACAATCTTTTGCTGGGATTATTTTTATAGAATAGTAGAGCTAGTAGGTCTAAGTCACACTGGAATAATCTTGAAGAATGGATCACTTCCATACATGAAGTATTATCAAAATAGAACATTGTGGAAGAAATGTGAACTATTTTAACTAACACAAGCACTTTTGTGCTTAATAACTGGAATTTGTTGTAATGCATGTGAGACATAATTCTATATAATCAGATAATACTTATTAGCAGACACATTGTTTTCTTTTTGTTTTGTGTGTGTTGGTCTTCTCTCCAACTATATTATAGAACAGAGTCTTATTTTATATTAAACTTAAATCTTACTTTCTTTTTGAATCATCTGTTTTGCTGGGTATACTGTTAATATTTTTTTATTGTATGAACAATGTATTTTCTGCTAATAGGCTTTGGCTGATGGATTGAGGACTGGTGTTACCGAGTGGCCTGAACCTTTGGAGAGGAAATCATCTGTTGACCTTGTTCAGGAATTTCTCAATGGTATTTGGTTTTAACTTACATGTATTCAAGTTAAATTAGTTTGTCTGAAGAGGCCTTTGTGTACTGTATTGTCTAAAGTAAAAAAAGTTTGCCACAAAGAAAGGAGAGCTTTTTTCCTAATTTACAGTATTATATGGAAAAGGTCTAAAAAAGGTCATTCAGAAGTACCTAATATTCAGATTTGTTTACATAGTGATAATTCTGTGTGATACTTGGAAAACTACATTACAAAGTAGATAAAAGCCATGTTGGGAAAAACACTGAATCTAAGATCAAAAGTCTTAGGTTTAAATCATGACTTTCCTCTTATGGCCACTTTAGTCTTTAGGCTAATGCTTTACCTATCTGGGCCTCAGCTTCCTTATTTGTAAAATAAGGAGGATTTGGAGCATATGGTCTCTAGGGTCTCTTCTAGCTATAGACTACAATTGTCGCAGTTTCAGTATACTGTTTTAATCTCATGGCAGGGGTGGGGGTGGGGAAGATGTAAGATTATAACATTTTCCTTTGGAAGAAAGGAAAGAGAAAAGGAAACAAAATCATTGATGTCACTTTTCAACTTTTAGATCTAAAGAATAGATTGGATGGGATTGAGAATTCAGCAAAGAAAGTCAAGGTATGTGAATTTATTAAGAATCTCCATAGATAAATCCTCATTCCATGGTCATTTTAGTCTTTGACTTTATATCATCTCAAATGGATCCATTCTAGCAGCTGCTCCTTTATTGGTCTTTAGTGCTGGTGCTTATATTTCGTTGTGTGCATATATGTGTGAATTTTTTTGTTGCGATTAAATACCTTTTTGTCTGTTATTTTAACTAACTCTCAAAGTTTTTTAAAAAGTTTACTAGGAGTAGCTCACCCTAGTTTTCCATTGAAAAGACCAATGAAAGTTAGTAGCCCTTGGTATTTCTTCTCTTATTCCCTGACCCCAATCTTAAAGTACTCTCCAGAAGGCAGACCAACTAGTTATTATACTCCTAAAGAGCTTGTTATTGGGGGCAGCTGGGTAGCTCAGTGGATTTAGAGACAGGAGGTCCTGGGTTCAAATCTGGCCTTAGACACTTCCCAGCTGTGTGACCCTGGGCAAGTCACTTGACCCCCATTGCCTCGCCCTTATCCCTCTTCTGCCTTGGAACCAATACACAGTATTGACTTCACGATGGAAGGTAAGAGTTTAAAAAAAAAAATAATAATAATAAAGAGCTTATTGTTGGAGCAGCTAGATGTCTCAGTGGATAGAGTGCCAGGCCTGGAGTTGAGAAGACTTGAGTTTAAATCCAAACCCAGACACTTTGTAGCTATGTGACCCTGGCAAGTAATTTAATCCCAATTGCCTAGCCTTTGCCCTTCTGTCTCAGAGTTGTGACTAGAATAGAAAGTAAGGGTCTAAAAATGAAAAAAAGAGATTATATTGTTACCTTTTTCTCCCCCCTGAAGGTAACTCATAAATGTATGTGATAAGTTTCTAAAATATATATTAACTTTCTAAACATAACAATATAAATATACTATAGGCATAATATATAAATAAGGTGTAATGATATAGTTCTAAAGATCAGTGGGTATGTTTAAAGTGCCAGGGAAATGCACAAGAACATTGATTTAGGCTAGCTGCTATATTTAAACATAATGGCAAGTGTACTTTAACCAGTATTATATACTAAAGAAAATTTGGATGTGTGCTTTGGAAATCAAATTTTAAAACTATTTCAGCATTTGATGTAGCATTTCATGTAGTTACTTGAATATTATTATGTGAAAGAAATAGGTTTGTGGGTTTTTTAATGTGCTTTTGGTACATTAAATGTGGCAGCTAGATGGCACAGTAGATGGAGCACTGGACTTAGAATCAGGAAGATCCAAGTTCAACTCCAGCCTTAGACATGACTAAAAACAACAGTACTATAAATTAGATAAGCTAGATAAGAAGTTTTTTTTTTTTTTTAAACCCTTACTTTCCATCTTAGAATCAATAGCTGTGTATTGGTTCCATGTTGGAAGAGTGGTACGGTCTAGGCAGTGGGGGGTTAAATCGCTTTCCCAGCATCACATAACTTAAAAATGTTTGAAGTCAAATTTGAACCCAGGACCTTCTATCAAAGCCTGGCTTTCAGTCCACTGAGCCACCTATCTACCCCAGTGGTGTTTTAAAACTTGTTTCTGGTGATCTAGAAATCTTTTTGATAAAATGGTCTCTGAAGTTTTAATTCTTTTTTAGTCATTGAGATGTGATACTGCTGCAGTTGATGATTCCATTGAGTGTTTTTTCACTGTACGTGGTGATCTGGATTTTGCTGAGCAGCTGTGGTGCAGAATGAGAATGAGTAAGTGTCCTGATAAGAAAATAAGTCTTATCTGTCATATCTTATGTTTAGTTGAAATCTGTTGAAATTAGAAATATGTCCACCTTAGATATTTTCCCTCCAAGTTTTTTCTTGGCTGTTTGTTAGTGGTCAAAATTTAAGATTACTCATTAACAAATCTAAAATAACTTTTGTTACAGGAAATTTGTAATTCCATATGTAAATTGATGATGATGAATACAAGACCCTTAATATCATATATTGAGGTAGAAAGACTATTGGCACCCATTTAGTCCAATTTATTCATTCTATTGAGAAGGAAACTGAGGACCATAGTGACCCAATAACTTTGGTTAGGTTGTTAGAATTGAGGTCAAACCCAGGTTCTCCAACTCTAAATCCATCAGTCTTCATTATATACCATCTTGCTAGAATTATAAGGATTTTAATGTTTTATTTTATGGCAGAAAATAGACACTTGGTTCCTTTATTTTATCATCAACTTATTAGACCTTATAATCCTTAATTTTTAAATCAATTTAGTGCCCCTTTTCATTAACAAAGTGAATATTCTTTTACCTGATGTGGTTTTAAAAGATTACGTTTACAATGAACAACTACAAAAATGCTATGAAAATGAATTTTGGTATGTTTTCAAGGTGTTGCCTCATACCAAGATTTGGTGAAGTGCTTTACATTGATCTTGCAGTGTTTAAGACGTGGGGACATCCAGCCATGGGTATGTATATATTTTACATGTTTAAGATATCCACCTTTGATACACAACCTTAAAAACATGCTTTGAAATTATGAGACATCCATTGTGTAAAAAGATACAAGATGGGGAGGCTACAAAATGTATAAGCATGGTGCTTTAAAATGCAAAATCTTATTTAGATCCATTTTGGTAGCCTTCTACTTAATTGAATTGATTTATATTCATACAAATTATGTGAATATTTCTTGTCAAGATTCTAAAGGAGAGGGGGCAGCTGGGTGGCTCAGTGGATGGAAAATCAGGCCTAGAGATGGGAGGTCCTAGGTTCAAATATGACCTCAGCCACTTCCCAGCTGTGTGACCCTGGGCAAGTCACTTGACCCCCATTGCCTAGCCCTTACCACTCTTCTGCCTTGAAACCAATACATAGTATTTATTCCAAGACGGAAGGTAAGAGTTTAAAAAAAAGAAAGAAAAATTCTAAAGGAAATGTCTTACTTCTAGCTCCACCGAGGGAGTAGCAGTTTACTAAGTAAACACATTCAGCAGTCTTACCATGGACGCCTGGATGTGGTTCCTCTCACTGGTACCACTCCAATTCGAATGCTTTTGGAGGTTGGTTTGGACAAAATAAAGAGAGATTACATTAATTTTTTTATAGGTAAGTTTACTTTTTTTTTCCCCCTTGGTCAGTTTCCCTATTACCATCTCCAATTATGAGCTTCTAGATACTTAATTTTTCTCTTTCCACATCATTTTCTTGTAAGATATTTTAATATGAATTGATTGAGCATACCCCAAATTTGAAACTTTGTAGAAATTGTTTTTTAACAACCTGATAATTTTAAGGATAAACAGTAGCACTGTATAATTTTGGCTTAATTTAACATAAGATTTTGCTTTTTTAATTTGATTTAAGCATTTTTGTTTTCAAAAATACATTCAATAAAATGGCATAATAAATACAATGAAGAAATTAATTGAAATGCATTAAATTTTACAAATTATGTAGAAAGATATCTTAATATATTTAAAGGATCTCTTATTTTATTGATGTGGATATGTTTTCCATTTACATATCTTTTAAATTTTCTTTATAGGCCAGGAACTTGCATCCTTAAACCATTTGGTGAGTTTATTTTGACATTCTCCAGTTTGCTTTTCACTTGTTATAATTTTGTGCTAAGTATATATGTGTACCTTGCCTTAAATCTAAGACAGAAAATTCTTTTTGTTCAGAATATTGGAGAATCAAATTACCGTCATAGATTCACAAAGTTTCAGAGTTGGAAGGGACCTCAGAGAGCATCTTACGTTTTACATGTTTTTACATGTATTACCAGAAAAGAATTAGAATGTGACCAGATATACTTTATCTTATAATAGGTTTTAATGTGTTTGTGATTTAAATTTTGCTTTTTAAGATCTTGCATTGTCTTAGATCACTATTATGAGTGTTCATTCTGATTATATAGGATGGTAGCTACAGGAAATATGAGAGATGAAGATAAATCTATACTGACACATAATTTGGCAGTTGCTTTTATGAACATCTTATGGTTTAAGTTGTTTAGTCATGATTTTTCTCATAAAAATTCAGTGAAGAAAAATTTTTGAGCTTTCTGGTCTAGATTCTAGAGAAATGAAAGTTTACTGTGAGTAATAATCCTTCTTACAGAAAAATTAATGTTTGGTGTTTTTTTTTGTTTATTTACATTGTAAATTAAGGTTTTGTGAAATGCAATAGAATTCTTTTAAATGAATCTCACATGTGTAGTAAACTTATATTTATGAAAGTTACATAAACATCTAGTGTGCAAAATAAAAGCAATGTGAAATTAGGGGGTTAATTTTGAATTATTAGTTTTATTTAATGTTTGTTCTGAAAGAGGTCTAGCCAGAAATGCATGGGATTGAAAACCAAGTAAATGGATTTACTGCAGACTTTCCAACTTCTCTGTACTTTTGGTTTAATTTCTGTGAAGAAGAAAAATAGTAACCATTATCAACTTCAAAAGGATATTGTATGTTGTGGTACTTTGGACAATCAGATGATTGGCATTTTGAACATTTTTTTATGCCATCTTCTGGTGGTTCAAAAACAAAAAAGAAATTAACTGTACTTGCTCTCAAGAAGCACACTTTCTATGGGGAAAGTCAACACGTGTATAATATTGGTAACTACAAAAGAATTTCGAAGAATAGGCACTATTACCTGAGGGGTACCAGAAAGGCTGTACAGAGGAAGTGTCTCTTAAGCCAAGTTTTTAAGGAAGTTAGGTATTCTAAGAAATTGAAATGATGAGATTAATCCAGACATGGGGAAACACTTAACAGATGGAATGATGGGGGGTGGGGGAGGGGGGCAGAAAAATAGGCCAGTTGGCTCTACTAAAGAGTACATGAAAGGAAATTAATAATATGTAAGACAATAAATTGGAGCTTGTAAGACAGGAGTTGGACACACACATTTCCAGAAGATGTGACAACATTCATAAACCGCTTCAGAATTGCTCAGGGCAGCACGTTTTATAGTTGTACAGTATTGTGCTGTTCTAAAGATAATGTTCTTCCTACCCATCCCTGAATTATTGGATAAATGCATGACCTGTGAATTTACTTTTCAGCATGTATATATTTTTTCTTTTCAAAGACACCTCAGTTTGAGCAAATTTGGGATTAGCCTATCTATATTTAGAGCAAATATATTATTGGTGCTTGAGAAGCCATTTCCCTTTTTTGCTTAAGCAAAAGTATAATAATTCACTTATACATTTAAAATGTATAGTTTAAGAATAATGCTCAAATTCATGAATTCTATTTTACTGTCATATTTCTCCTCTAAGAACTCTATTTCACTGCTCTAGCTCCTTTGCAAAGGCTCAAGTTTTTTTCTCCTTTGTTTTTTTTTCCTTTCAGGATTACTTTATTTGCACATCCATTGATACACAAGAACAAGTTGATCGTGTTAGAAAACTCCACCACATCCTGGAAGTCGTCATCAGTTCCATGATATACCTTAAACTTCCACATGAAGTCCTATTTACCTTAGCACAGTAAGTATTCATTACTTTCTGATAACTTTTTATCAATATAGTTGATTATGATTAAATGCTTTTGTTGTCTTCAGAAATAATCTAAGCTGTTGTATTTTAATACCGTTCAGTTTATATCTACCTATAATGATAGAATGGTTCAGACAACTGTTAGTGTAGCTTTTGTTCAGACTGATAACTGGTATATCTGTATGGTGATGTGATCAATTCGGGTATTATTTCTGAATCTTCTATTTACAATGCGACATAAATAAAGACTGTGGTGTTCATTTTGACTAAAAGTTAGGCAGAACTGTTCTTGCAGGAAGCATGTCCTTCCGTGTGGTGAGATAATTCATTAACCTGGGGGGGGGGGGTACCTTTTAGGAGGTTTTCTCAGTAATAAATAAGAAAAAGGAAATAATTCAAAGATTCCTGTACTTAAAAATTAGATAGAAAATAAAATGTGTTTTTTTGGACTTGGAGTGAGGAGGTCTGGATTTATTTAATCTGTCTTAAGGCTGCTATGAAGGGAGAGCACTTTGCAAACCTTAAATATTCTATTTAGATGTGAGTTCTTATGGTATATACATGTGGATCTATATAAGCTGTTATTCAATTCTCTACTCCCAATTCCACTCCTCTCCCTTCCCTATATATTTGTATTACTTATATACTTTATATATATATATATTACTAAGTTCATTGAGTTCTTGACTCTCAGGGCTATTGTAGACTTCGCATGTTCTTTCCCTCAACATACTTATTTATTAAAAATATTTCTTATTATAAATTTGACAAATATCCATAAACTTGTCCCTATACAATGAACAGAAAAAAGAGACTAATGTACCATTTTTTTTCTATTTCAAGTTAAACATGGCTTATCGTTATCCCTGTTGAACTTCATTTTGCTTTCTTCCATTTATTTTTCAATGATTAGCTCTTTTTTCAGTATCATTACTCCCCACTCAATACCTATCCCCCCACCTTCCAAAAAAAGCCCTCCCTTTTAACAAATATTTACAACAAACAAATCCACATAGTGACCATATTTGAAAATGTCACATTCTGTGTCTTCTAGTCTTTGGGGCATTTTCCCAAGAGGTAGAAAGCATGGCTGTTATTCTTCTGGAGTTGTAGTTGGTCTTTAGGTTAAACCCAATTCTTAAGTCTGTGGCAGTTATTTTGTTTTATATTATAGATGTGGTTTAAATTGTCTCAGTTCTGCTTACTTCACTCTTATAAGAATTGGAATAATATTTCTACCCAGATATATATTTTATAAAGCTTATTAGAAAGGGTAGACAATTATTCCTCTAAGTAACCTGATCACGAGGTGCCTAGCCTGCATATCTCTTCCCCCTGCCTGCTCTGTTCCCGCTTCTTCCTTCTTTGTTCTCTTCTCACCCCGCCCCCCCAAGCCCAAAGCCCTGACTTTTATTGACATCCCTTTGATGCAAAACCTGGCTCAACTGTGTTATGTCTGGAATGTTTGATGGACAGATCAAGCTACTCAGGAGGGGGAGGGGATGAACTTCCTTGACACACACAAACTGTGTGCTGGAGAACTACATTCTCCAGCATTCTGCACCTTTAAGAAAAACAGTTTTGTTTTGTTTTTTAAACACATGATTTAGTTTCCATTTTAAAAAACTTAGTTTTTAACAATTATTTATCTCAGAATAGACCTTTTTTCTCTCTTAAAATATTTTTACATTTATTCTTTATAGGTCCTGCATAACATACTATAAGAGAAATCCTCTTAATGAGAAACATACATTTCAGCTGCCAATCAGACCAATTGTTATAAAGAATTTCTATCAGAGGTAAGCATTTACAATCCTGAAATAATTTCTTTGTCAACGCCTAATTTTAATTTTTCTTCTTCTTTTTTTTTCCTTTTCATTAGTGAGACTCCAAGAAAATGGAGAGTAGAAATAAGTAGTGGACAGAAGCAAGTGAAAACACTTTGGCAACTGAGCGACACTCCATCAATAAGTCATCTGAATTTTAGCAGACATGGTAATGAATAGTTTAGAACCACATTAATTAAACTATTATGATAGAATGGAAAATATAATATACTTATAAAGATGATTTTAGTGTCTCTTAGACTTGATCTTAAAATAGTCTATACTGTAGCCATATGTAACTTCAGAATGTACATTCATGATAGAAAATTTGAATTAATATGTGAAATTTCAAAAAGTTCTATTGAAGATTAAAAGTTCATTATGATGACCTAGTTTTGTGGTGCCTTTCATCAATTGGATTATCAGTAAATGCTAGCAAAATCAGAGGTTCCTGGCTAGAATTATCTAAATACTGAGTGAACCATTTGCTATTTATCTTGAAGAAAAAGAGAGGAGTAGTAGTAACAGAAATTATATAAGCCCAAGAATTTTCATCTTGAATACATTGTGCTTTGTGAATTTTAAACTTGCAAAGAATTCCTTTTTGAATGTGGCATAAAAAATAAGGTTAAAAATAAGGATTTTTTTTCCTTTGCTCTATATTACTTAAATAAATTGAATCATCATTCAAATGTACTAAGAAGGCTTCTTTTTTTATTCAAGTTACCACCTTCTAGTTTATCTTCTTTGTAAATTTAGGTTTTTAGATGTGTTTTTTTTTCCCTCAAAGGGTATTATACATTTGCCATTCAAACTGAATAGGAGAGTGGAATAAAAGGAATTTTTCTTTTAATGTGAAAGTGGGCAGAACCTAGAACCTACCATTCTTTTAAGCTTTTGTTGTCACTGAATTTCATTTTTGTTGCAGATCTGTCTGAAGCAGCATACAACAGTATTCTTGAAGAAAAAGTGTTTTTCACTAACATGGTTGCCTGCACCAAAGTGCATTTCACATAAAAATATGTTGATACCGTCTTAAGAGGTATGTTGTCTTTTTTCTTATCATGTTTTGAAGTTTGTAAGCAAATATCCTCTAAGTGGTTCTTTGTAATGTACTGTTTAATAGTTAAATGTTGTGTTTAATATTAACCTCATAATATTTGCTAATTATAGTTCTATCATTTAGAGCTAGGAGGAAACTTATAGTTTGTTCAGTCTGACCCCCTTTTTTATAGATGGAAAAAAAAACCAAGGCCCAGGAAAAGGAACTTGTCCAACACATACTAAGCATGCAGAGCTTTGATTTTCCTTACATTTATTGAAGTTACCTTGACAAATTGGTTTTGTACTTGCCTTAATCTATTTAGACTATAGACACAATACATTAAACATTTTGAATTTGCAGTTTAAGCTAACAGGGCTTAAACATGATAGAAGAACATTTTGTAACTTCAGAATGTACATTTGTGATAGAAAATTTGAATAAGTACTTGAAATTTCAAAAAGTTCTATCAAAGATAAAAGGTTTCATTTATTCTGAAAAAGTGTCATTTTTGTCCGTAAATAGAATACCCGCTTCTTTGAAGCCAGATTCATTTAAGTATTTAGAATAGGTCCCAGATGCAGACTACCACTTTTTTTTTTTTAACCCTTACCTTTTGACTTAGAATCAGTACTATGTATTGGTTCCAAGGCAGAAGAGCAGAAAGGGAAGGGGTAGGCAATGGGGGTTAAATGGTTTGTCTAAGGTCACACAGCAAGGAAATGTCTAGGGCCACATTTGAACTCAGGACTTCCTGTCTCTAGGCTTGGCTCTTAATCCACTGAGCCACCCAGCTACCACTTATAAACTATTTTGATCTGAAATAAAATGAACCAAAAATAATCTGTAAAATTTTAAGGTAAGAATTCTTTGGTTAGATAGTTAATAACAGTAGCTTCATTTAGTAACTAAAATATTTGGCATTTTTGATCTTCCCTAAGATGTCTCTTTGAAGTTCATAGTTTGAATGTGGTGTCCTAAAAGGAAAAAAAAATTGACCATTTTTACAAAACTTTTGTTATCATTGTATGTTTTTAAGAAACAGAACTCATTAGATAGGAAACATCAACTTTACATGAAATATTGCTGGGCATAAATATTCCTTTGCAGTATTTCAGCGAATAAAATTGGCTAACATTTAGTAATCATTTGTTAATCTCCTTAACCTTTAAATCTGAATTTTAGATTTTTTTCTACAGTTTAATAATAGTATTTTATTTATTTTTTCACCCTTACTTTCTGACTTAGAATCAATATTAAGTATTTGTTCCAAGGCAGAAGAGAGTTACGGGATAGGTAATTGAGGTTAAGTGACTTGGCCAGGGTAACAAAACTACCAAGTGTTTGAAGCCAGGGCTTCTAGTCTCTGGGCCTGGTTCTCAATTCACTGAACCAGCCACCTAGCTGCCCTGAATAGTAGTATTTTATATTGTTTTTATTTTTACTTTTTTTCAGTACATGTAGAAACAATTTTTGACAATTGTAATCTGGTATTTAGAAATCTGCTTTTCACCCTCCCCAAGGTTGTAGTCTGATTATGCCTATACTTTCCAAATAATATTTTAAAGAAGTAGGCACAAGTCAACTAAAATCCAAATTGCTCTTATAACACTATCATGTAGGAAGTGTAAACTCTGTTGTCAATTAATATGTATGTAAAAATAATTTCTTTATCATCACAGTAACCAAAAAGGAAACTCTTCAGACTTTTGAAACCAAATGAAGATGAAGACGCTAAACTTTATATTGAATGAAGCTGTTTTATTAGTAACCTTTTCTTAGCTTTGCCTCCGAAGAAGGAACATCAGTAGAACTGCACTTAGAAGTATGCAGATTGTGCAGACTGTAGGCACCACAATCTCTGTAACCATTTGCATGTGATCTAACAAAGGCTCTGAAATGTAAAAAGTGACCATAAATTAATAGCACATTGTTTCAGCTAATGTAACTTTCCTGAAAGGTTAGTAATATTGAAAAAAAAAACAAAAATATCTGTTCAGATTTTAAACTATTCAGATTTACTATACATTGGTACCTAGATAATTAGATGTTGAGAAGCAAGTATATTAGCATTCTTTAAAATGATTTTTGGAAAATAGACAGTAAAGAACTTCAGATTTAGTGCCTTTTAAGTTTAGAACAAGTCTTACAAAAATATCTTTGCTTCTTAAAAAGTTTCAGTCATATTTTTTCTGTCTCTGAATTATTAACAATAGTATTTCACTGTTCCCCTTACTTTCATTGGGGGGAGGGAGACATAAAAATTGGGGGGAAATAAGGGAAATTTCAGAAGACAATTCCTTGGAAGCACTTAGAATCTTTTGAAGGTGGCATTGCTTATTAACAGAAGTCTAGTTAAACAGATTATGTGAGGAATTATGTTTTAGATGTTTAGTGTCTTTAGTAATTGAACAGTAAACACTTGTAGAGTATTTAGGGAGTTCTCATATTAGTTTGTTTGTATTTATACTATTTAACTCTTTATTATTATCTTTTAATATTAAGGTTATACTCTCCTGTTTTGTATTTTTTATTTTTATCTGCTCCTGTTTTTCAAATAGGTGCCTTGATATGATTCAGTTTTTTCCATATCAGACTTTAAAATGGCAAGTTAGCTCTACAACTTTATGCTTATGCTGAGTTAGAAGTATGAAAATTCAGAGCAACATAAATAAGTTTCTTATATTAAGCTATGGTTTCTGATACTTTCTTCTATGTGGATTCTGGGTGGTTTTTACCTAAGCCTCCTAATTTGAAAGTTTTAAACTCAGCTCTTACTGTAATCCTTTTAAGTTACCATTGCATTAGAAATGCTGATGTGCAGTATATGCAGCAACCTTTATATATAAAGTTTTTGGTTTGGGGCCATTTTTTTATACCCCCTCTCTTGCAAAACAAGTAATATAAGTATATTAGTTTGCATAGGATATCGGTTTGATTTATTAGGAGCAGTGTAGTGTGATAGAAACATTGTCTTTTGGATTTATAGCAATTATGTTATTAAAGAATTCTCTTTAAACATTTTTATAATTAGCAATTTAGCATTTGCTTATAAGTAAGAATTTGTTTTATTTTAAGTAGGTGTTAGAAATTGACTTCAGAAACATATGATTGGTTTCTGATTATGTCATTCCAAATATGATATATAATTTAGTGAGTGAAAGACAAAAACAAAATATTTACCTGCAGCAAGGATCTGGGTAGTAGAAGAACAGGTTTCTGTGGCTATGCTGTGCCATCTTTCCACCTGATGGGATCAGCTCAATAAGTAATAGTTCCTTAGTAGTTAAAAGTTTTAACCTATCTAAATCAGTCATCAAGTACTTAGTGTTCACAGTTATATAGGCATGCAAGTTAGAAAGGGCTTATGATCTAGAAGAATTTAAACAGATGAGTCAAATTCATAATAAATATTGAAAATATGGCTAGAAGTAGTGAAAGCCATCATTCTTCCTCGTATCAGATACAGCATTGCCATAGCAATCATAAGAGAATGAGGCAGTGGAGAAATTTTGCAGGTTTCTTAAAGGTCTGAAGAGTTGATAGGATTGAATTGTTGGTGGTACTCTTGGATGATGCCAAGCTTTTCTCAAATTTGCTGAATGAAATTGTAGTAAATATCAAAGTACTTTCTGTGTTCCTAGGTACATTGTGCTGAGTTAAACAAAAATAAAAGTGAGAGAGCCTCTTGAGTTCTACTGAGAAAGAGAGCTTGGGTTCTGCTGAGGCGATATGTAGCATGTTCACAGATAAGTAAGTACAGGATACGTTAAAAAATACTGGGGTGGTACTAACAACTGTCAGGGAAGCCCTCTTGAGGGACCTCAAGGGGAACTGGGTGTTCTAAAATGTGCAAGTGAGGAAGGAAAGCATTCCAGATGTGGGGAATAGCCTATGTAGATGATGGAATGCCACAGGTGAGGAATGGCAAATAGTCCACTTTGGCTGATCATATAGCCTGGGATGGGGAGTGATATGTAATCAGCCTGCAACTCTAGAACCTAATTGTGATGGGCTTTAAATGGTAAACAGTAATTTGTATTTTATTCTACTGTTTTGTGTGCTAGGTACAGATAGAAAGCTGAAATTAAACATAGTTGTCCCTTTTTTTATTCCTGTGTTTTCCATTAATCACAGGTCAGAGTATGTGATAGGTTTTTAATATCCCTTTTCCTTTGCCATTTTCTCACTTTCATAGTCCTCCCTACCTCCTCCACCCCCAAAATACATACTTTAAAAATAGAATTTAGCATATCATGCCCATCAAAAGTTTTGGAACCATCTGGTGGGTGGACTGGACAATCTTTCAGAAATAGTAAGGTATTTTATCTTTAGAATCTCATAGAGAGCTGCAGTCATAGCCTTTGCTTTAGTTAGCTTACCACATAACCATTCATTTAATGATAAATTGTTTTGTGTTATTAATACATCAATAAACATGATCTGTATTCATGAATAAGCCTTGTTTGTGTTTTAATTTTTTAATGGTATTTTTGACATCGTGGCATTATGGACAGAATAAAGAGTTTAGGAGTCAAGAAGACTTTCAAGTCCTGGGAATTGATGATAGAAGGATGCAGGATCACAGCTATCAATTAACTCTACCCCACATGACTTTGTTATTCATAAGGATACATAAGAAGACCTGTTGCTATCTACTCCAATTGCCTTATGAGTTAGAATTAACATCTAATAGTCTCACCTCTATCCGATTAGGAAATCCATTTGCAGCAATGATGTTTTTATAGTATTGAACTGAAGCCTTAGGATATCGAGGTTTATTCCTGTTGTTAAATTCAACATAAAAGAATCCATATCTATGCGAGTATCCATTTTCCCATTCAAACTTATCAAGCAGAGACCAGGAAGTATATCCCTTTACATTAACACCATCTTTTATAGCTGAAAAGAAAATATGTATAAGATTATACTTATTTCTTGAAATTTGTCAAATCTTTCACATCATAGAATCTCAAGGATTAGAAGGGGCCACAGAAGGTATCTGGTTCACCCCATATTTATCTCAGAGGGATTATTCAGATATGGAATGGATTAGATGTCTGAGTTTCCTGAGATTCTGTCTTTTAGAGAATGGCTTCTACAGCATCCTGAATAAATGTACAAGAACATTTAAAGAAGTAAATTAAGGGAAAACTCACTGCCTCCTTAGCCACAGCAACTGCACTTTTACATACCTCTGACTTTTTGGAGGTGTTTCCATTAAAGTTAACCTAAATCTGCTTTTAGCTCCTGGTTCTGTCATCTGGGGCAAACAACACTTAATCTTCCCATATGACATCCTCTCATCTAGTTGAAAGCACACATCCTGCCCTATTGTGTTACCTCCCTCAGTCTTCTCCAGGATAAATATCCCCAGCACCTCTTGGTAACTCATCTTAAGCTTGAAGCCTTTTCCTATCTTGGCTGTTCTCCAGTTTATCATTGTCCTTAAAATGTGACAACCCCGTTGAATATTTGTCATGTCATCTGGACCGAGCATGATGGGATTATTGCTTGTGTCCTTGATGCCACCTCTCTGATCCTACTCTAGAGGAGCATTTGTTCTTTTGCCATTTGGTACCATGGACCCATAATGAGTGTGTGAGTAGTCAAAACACCTAGATGATTTTTACCTTTTGAATTCAAAATTAAAATGTTGCTGACCAATTCTCACCTTTTAGCATTTCATTAACATATTCCTTGAGGTACTGTATTCTCCACTCATCACACAATTGAATATGATCCAGCTTTTCAGACACACCGTTTTCTGTCACATATATGAGAGGATTGCCATATTGAGTCTGAAAAAACAAGTGAATGAATATCTGAACCAGCTGTGGAGGGGGGGGGGGGGCAGCAGATGAAAAAGTATAAAGGATAAATGTTGACTTGTAAGTCAGAGAAGCAGCAGCATGTGCTCTTATTTAAACATCCTAACTTTAGTATTATGTGGCCACCAAGAAGCTATATTTTATGTTTGGAGGTTTGGAGAGAAGTTTTGGAAGAAGTCTGTGTCTGGGGAAATTTTTAACTTTTTCTGCCTTAGTAATAACTAAGAACGCCAAGTGTTTGGGTTTAAATGATTTGCCCAAGATCGCAGAGCTAGGAAGTGTCAGAGGCCAGATTAGAACCCACCTCCCTACTACACCAGGCTCTATGCCACCTACCCAGCCTTCACTTTAACACAACCAATTTTTTGTCTTTTTGTTTTTATTAGAATACGATCTTTAAGATTCAATCACTTAAGCCAGAGATAAGATGACATTTTCATTAGGGTTGTTTAGCAACTTCCTTTAAAAGTCACTTTATGATAATTACCTGAACGAAGTTGAGGAACCTTCTGAATCCCCATGGCACTATATGTGGCCAATTAGAGCCTAAATCTGGCCAGTTTGGATCAACCAATTCTGCTATATCACAATCATTTTGAAAACTGGGCCCTTGACGGGAAGGATGATTCTTCTCAGTAATATATCGAGTTGTAAAGTGGCCCAGTCCCAAGAAGTCAAATGTTCCTTTAATGTTGTTTTTTTCCTGGAGTGAGAATACTGGTAACCTTGACATCCCCAAGCCTTGTTCTGCACTTTTTCTACCTGTCATTGGGAAAGAAAATTTTTAACAAGCATCTTCAAAAAGTAATTTTCCCACAAACATTTTGACTTTAATAATACATTATAGTAATATTTTCAAGCTTGAATTAAAAGATGATATCTAAATCCTAGGATTTAATAATCTAGGAAAAAACTACTTTTATCTTTTAGAACAATTTTTAAATAATATACAAATGAAATTTTAATTTTGAAAAAAGCACTTTCTGAGCAATGCATCTAAAATAGAACCTACTTGTAAATTAAATTGTGAGAAGTTTCTGATTGTTAGTTCATTTTTTAAAATAGTGGATTATGAAATACACCTTAAAAGAATGTTGTTTTTAAAGTAAATATTTCCCAGAAAGATAATGGTCAAATAATTCTTATTTTATGTTTGCTTATATGTCAATGAGTAGGTGAAGTTCTGGAGAGCAGCTGGGTGGTTCAGTGGATTGAGAGCCAGGCTTAGAGACAGAAGCTCCTAGGTTCAAATCTGGCCTCAGACACTTTCCAGCTGTGTGACCCTGGGCAAGTCCCATAACCCCACATTGTCTAGCCCTTACTGCTCTTTTGTCTTGGAACCAACACACTGTATTGATTCTAAGATGGAAGGTGAGGTTTTTTTCTTTTAAACATTTGGCAAAACAAAACAATCCTCCAAAACCTATGAAATTTAATGAACACATACTTTAATTTAGATTTCCATGTAGAGGTGGGCTGACAAAAAAAATAATGTTGGGAAACTGGGAGAAAGAAACAAGAGCTAGACACTTTATGCTCTGTATAAAAACATGTCTAAGCCACCAAATACTTTCTTCAGAGAGAGAAAGGACAGCACATAGCAAGGATTGGTAATCACAATCAAAAGATGACATTGTTTCTATTCTGATAAATAGTGGTAGAATAATTTCTGTGTCCACATCATTGACTTTAGGACAAAGATCAAAGTCAAGGCTAAAACGAAATAACATAAATGAGATTTGTGTATAATTAAGACAATTCAACCTAACCTATGTAAACCAGCTGTGCATGCTGGAAAATGAGAGCTGAATTCCTTAAAAAAAAAAAGGGGGGGGGATATGGACATAGATTGTCACCATTCAGATTAAAGTTTAACCAATGTAAAAAAAAATCACAAAAAGATAACACATGTATAACCCAGTGGAATTGCTTGTCAGCTCCAGGAGGGGGATGGAAGAGGGGAGGGAGGGAGAGAAAATAAATCATGTAACCATGGAAAAACATTTTTAAAAGCTTTAATTTTTTTTTAAACCACAAAAAGGAGACATAAAAATAACACAAATTGTTCCTCGGCCAATGAGAACTTGTTCTTGCCAAGTGAAAAAAAAAAAGATAGCAGTCAAGGACAGTCCCAACTGAGAACAAAGTTACGCTTGCAAAATCTTATAGAGTTTGAAAGAATTCGAAAAGAGCAG
Organism: Monodelphis domestica; assembly: GCF_027887165.1. NCBI lineage: Eukaryota > Metazoa > Chordata > Mammalia > Didelphimorphia > Didelphidae > Monodelphis > Monodelphis domestica. The sequence goes on from NC_077227.1 coordinate 157,256,554, forward strand.
CTTTATCATCCAGTTATGATCATCTTTCACACAAACTAGAATTTCCACACTATGGTCATTTCTTCAGGGAGAAAGGAATGATTGCTTAACCAAATGTGACCATTTTGACTAGACGGAACTCTTTGAACTAGAGCCCAAGTTTTATCATATTGATAATAAAAGTGAGACTGAATTTTAACACAATTTAGAGCACCTTAAAAAACTCTTAGGGTGGCTAATTAGGAGAAAAAACTAAATGAGAATCAGTGAAAGCTGGATAAGAAATCCAATTCAATCTGGTCATCCTGAAAGGGCTTAAGTTCATAAAAAGATGAGAACTAGAAAACATTTCAAGATTTAAGTTCTCCATCTCCAGTGACAGTAGAGCAATCCTATTTGGATCTGACATCATCCTCTCATCATCAGCACTTCCTTCATCCTCTTTGTCTATTGGTTCCTCTGCCGTCTTACAAACGTGCACAAGTCTCCTCATCCTTAAGAAGCCCTCACATGATCCAAGTATCTCGACCAGCTACTATATCATCTCTTCCCTTCTTGGCTAAGTGTTGTCATTTCAAACTTAAGGAGAATTCCATACACTCTCCAATACAACAGTTCTGGCCTACTTGCATTTCTTCACATAAGAAATGTTCTCTACTATTCTAGTGTTTTGCACCACTCTCCCCTATTTGAACTATTCTCTATCTTCACTTCTACCTTTTAACTTCTCCTTGATTTCAAGACTTAAATCAAAAAGGTCTTTTCTGGGTTCTGTTCCTCAAGACAGACAGACAGACAGACACACACACACACCTTTTTTGTTTTTTAACCCTTATCTTCCATCCTAGAATCAATACTGTATATTGGTTCCAAGGTAGAAGAAAGGTAAGGGCTAGGCAATGGGGGTTAAGTGACTTGCCCAGGGGTCACACAGCTGGGAAAGGTCTGAGGCCACATTTGAACCCAGGACCCTCCTTCTCTAGGCCTGGCTCGCTGTCCAGTTGCTTTTGAGATTGACTTCCATCTGCTCTTTATGGCATATATCTATTTTTTTTACATGTCTTCCCCATTAGAATGTGAGGTCCTTAAGGATGGGACTATCTTGGCCTTGTATCCCCAGCTCTTACCGTAATACCTAACCCACAGTAAAAGCTCAAGGCATGCTTGTTGACTAATATTCCCTTGTGTTACAGAAAGGGGGGGAAAAAGAGGAAGATCACTAAAAAGAAAAAATACTCCCAAAGTAGATTTTTGAAGGTATTGGGGGCTTGTTTTATCCTGAAGATAATTGAAATAATATCTACCCATTGGAGGAAAAATATCTCTTATTGCTACTGGAAAATGTCACTTGAGAAAAATAACTAGCAACCCAGATGCCTGCTTTTATCTCTACAAAACTGTTATCAGAATAATTGAGGGTATCCTTGAAGAAGATAGGAGAGGGGATTATAGGGTCTTTTACAAACTTCTACACCCTCCCACATCTATCTGTGAATGTGGTTGCCTGAAATGTTCAGAAAATATCTATTACATTTTTCTCTGTTCAGGGATGTCTTCCTTTTTGCAGATGTCATTGTGCTGATTGTATTAAGGCTGGGAATATTGTAGAGGCTCTTAAATGAGATACCTACTCACTAAAAATGGAGTCGATTTAACATTGTCCAGATTTCTGTTGTCCAGAATATGACAATCGTGTGATTGAAGGTCCATTGATCACTAAACCTGTATCTTAGGCAAACACTCAGCAGGGATAATAAAGTTGGCCCCGAGTTGAATAGAAGAGTGGGCTACGATGCTTCTGGGAAAATGAGCCAAAGCTCATCTCTAAAACAAATTTAACATCAATATTTTTCCAGTGATGCTTTCTGGTTGTAGTTCATGGAATTTCAAACTCGTCAAAGAATTCCATTTTCAAGTCACCCAAAGGGCAAAGAAGCAACTAGTAGACATGAAGAGGTAGCAGCTTTTTACCCCCCACCCCAAATTATGAAGGATTAGCACACAAAGGATATCTTCATAGATCAGTGGTCAGAAAAAGATATGGCCTGGACATGTGAGCGATAGCCCGTATGCTTCAATGGTGTCATAAAATCTGAAGGCAGAAACAGGCCCCAAATGGTAACTTGCTCAAAGAACACAGTAGCAGATACCAGCAGGCTGGTAAACTCTCAAGTCCTCCAACTCCAGAGCCAATGCTCTTTCCACAGTAACATACTACCTCCTAAGTAATGGCCCAGAACCTTGAGTGGGTCCCCTGTAGACAATTTATGGGAAGACACGAACAAGAATCTGAGACTGTATGGAGAGGCAGAATACCAAGACTGACAATGTTATTCAAAGGATCCATTACTGATAACTAGATGCCTTGGAGTTTGCTTTGATTTCTTCTTCAGGAAGCTGTCTGTTTATATCCTTTGACCACTAATCAGTTGGGGACTGACTATTATTTTTACAAATTTGACTTTGTTCTATACTCAGTGTATATTTGAGAAGAATTTTTTGTCTTCTCAAACCATTTAGCTATGTAAAAATGTCACCGTACTTTCTGACATTCGTAAAAAATGGTGATTGATTTGTGCACAAATGATATTATCAGAAGTATCTTGAAAAACATTTCCAAAAAAAAAGATTTTGAGAGTTGGAGCAAGAAACTGAAGAGTACCAGGATTACCTTCAACCTGGTTAGCCTGTCTGACAAGATGGTTTTACCAGGGTATAGTTGCTGTGCATACTACAGCTTCTTGGAGTCACAGGTAGAGTTGGGTGAAAGGTGGACACCAAAGGTAGGTGAGCAAGGTGAGAAGGACTAGCATCTCTAGTGAAAGGACTTGCCATTTTGATGGAATATGATTGTGCTCTAAGAAATGACAAGCAGGATGTTTTCAGAAAAACCTACGAATGGGGCAGCTGGGTTGCTCAGTGGATTGAGAGCCAGACCAAGAGATGGGAGGTCCTGGGTTCAAATTTGTCCTCAGACACTTCCTAGCTGTGTGACCCTGGGCAAGTCACTTAACCCCCATTGCCTAGCCCTTACCACTCTTCTGCCTTGGAGCCAATACACAGTATTGATTCCAAGATGGAAGGTAAGAGTTAAAAAAAAAATCTGGGAAGACTTATATGGACTGATGCAAAGTGAAATAAGCAGTAGCAGAAGAATGTTGTACAGAGTAAGAGCAACAATGGTGAGCAACTGTGAATGACTTTGCTATTTTAATCAATAAAATGATCTAAGACAATTTTGAAGAATTCTGAGAAAAATGCTATTCACCTTAAGAGAAAGAATTGATGTAATGTTTGAAATGGACCAAATAAAATTTAAAAAATTAAAAATTAAAAAAAAAGAATTGATGGCGTCTGAATGCAGATTGAAGCATGCCTTTTAAACTTTATTCATTATTTGTTGGGGGTTTTAGCCTATGTTTTCTTTTGCAACATGGCTAATATGGAAATTTTTGCATTCCTGCAAATGTATAATCTATATCAAATTGTATGTCTTCTCAGGGAGGGAGGAGGAAGAGAATTTGGAACTCAAAATAAAAAAAAAAGAATATTCATAATTTTTGTTTACATTGAGTAATTGATAAAATACAAAATTACAAAAATAAGGGAGTGACTTGCTCATAGTGTGTTTTAAAACCCTTACCTTCTATCTTAAAACCAATTCTGAGTATTAGTTCCAAAATGGAAGAGCAGTAACAGAAGGCTAGGTAACTGGGGTTAAGAGACTTGCCCACAGTCACACAGCTAGCGAGTGTCTGAGGCCATATTTGAACCCAGGACCTCCTACCTCGAGTCCTGAAGCTTTCTATCCTCTGAGCCACCTAGATGCTTTTTGACTTGTTCAATGTATCAAGTGACTGTGGTGGGGACTAGAACACAGATTTCCTGATTTCTAGCCAAACATTCTATTAGACTACATTGACCCACCAGCTGAGACAGGATGGGCCCAGCTCACTCACCAATGTAGTCCTTCATAGCTTGGGGGTAGTCTCCAGCATAAATGGGGTTTGCAAACCAGCCCAGACAGAACTGCATGTATCTTTCAGCAGCCTCAACGTCCTTTGGGTTAGTGATGTCCACAGGCTCCCCCCAGTTGCAAGTTAATGAAATCCCCACCAGTCCTTTGGGAGACAGGGAAAAAATAAAGGAACGTGCAGAAGTCGAGCAGAATCCATGTTTGTTCCAATTCTATTTGCTGATTCTCAACTCTTGGGGCTTACCTTGTTGGGTTTTGCGCCAAGTTTTGTTGTAGGAGTGCCAGACCTTTGCATGGGACTAGAAGGAAAAGAACACGTTTATTCATTCTTACAATGCTTCTTGCTAGTTTGTAAGCACCCTGAGGGCAAGGACCATGTCTGAAGTAATTTTTTCTATCCCCTAGCACTAAGAACAATGCTCTGTTTATAATAGGCATTTAATAAATGGCTAAATGAATGTTGTTCTTTCTTCAAACCCTTCCTACTACCTTACCCTCAATATCCTCCCCCTGGTTTTTAATCTAGGTCAGTGATGGTGAACCTTTTTGAGACTAAGTGCCCAAATTTCCCCCCCTTGCCCCAGACAGGGGAGGGAGGAAGCACTCCCATTGGGCTGCTGGGCAAAGGAGAGGGGCATGGGAGAGATGTCTTCAGACATATGGAGAGGGGGAGGCGAGCAGCCCCCTCTGGCATGTGTTCCATAAGTTCACCAACACAGATCTAGATCATCCCATCATCCAAGGCCAAGTTCTAGTTCAAAGCTACATTCTAGTAGGCAGCTAGATGGTACAGTGTATAGAATACTAGAGCTGGAGTGAGGGAGACCTGAGTTCAAATTTGACCTCAGACATTTACTAACTGTGTGACCTGGGACAAGTCATTTAACCTTTGCTTTCTCAATTTCCCCATCTGTCAAATGAGCTGGAGAAGGAAATGGCAAACCATTCTAGTATCTTTGCCAAGAAAACTCAAAATGGGGTCATGAAGAGTCAAATATGACTAAAAGAAGTAAAACAACAACAGTCTGAGTACATAGCAATAGCTCAATAAATACACGTTTAATCAGTTAATATGTCATCATCATTATTTTTTTTAATCTTTACCTTCTGTCTTAGAATCAGGCATTGGGGGTTCCCAATTGTTATCTTATTTGATGTTCACAGCAACCCTGGGAGGAAGGTGCAGTTTTGTTCTCCACTGAGGAGACTGAGGCAGTCCAAGGTTACATGGCTAGGAAGTGTCAAAGACCAAATCTGAACCCAGGACCTCTCCTCTGGCTTTCCTGAGCCATCTAGTGGCTTCCCCCTCACCCTTCCCAGCAAAGTGTATCATGATTTAACATGTCAAAGAGATATATAAGGGCTAGGTATGAGACAAGAGAGAAATAGAGAATTAAGACCTCTGAACCCACTTCAGCTCTGAAGAGTCACCTTAAACCAGTGAAGACTCATCTTTCATTTTTACCTTAATGATATGATGTGCTGCTATGTATGCCCCAGTACCCCTGAGTTTTAATCCAGGGGCATGTCTTCCTGTCTCATAGCCTTCCTTTGCAACTGCCTAAAAGAATAAAGGGGGACATGAACCAATGGGAAATCAGCATTAAAAAGAGCAGGGTTACATTCTTTGTCTTATAGGATGAGACAGAGGAATCCTTGAGGAAACTGAGTCAATGAAAAAAACCAAGAACGACAGAAAAATAAGAATAGGGAGAGTAATAAAATAATAGTATTTATAAATATAAATATTAAATTTTAGTGTGTTTTTATTATTTTATTAATGTTAAATTATTATTTTAGTATATAATTTTATATGATATAAATATATATATTTCATAATAATGAGATATAGAATAAATTGTTATTTTATTATGATCTATTAATTAAAATTATTACTACTTGATAAAATATATAGTAAAATGGTAAAAGTAATTAAAAAATAAGAGTAAGAAAGATCATTCTGCTCACCCAAGGATCACTGAAAGTTATCCAGTGCTTTACCTGGTCCCCAAACTTTTCAAAGCACAGATTTGCATAATCATTGAAGTAGGAGACCATGCTTATGTTCTGCCAACCTCCAAATTTGACCTGAAGCATCTGCATGCACGAGAGCAGAGAGAGAAATACATCTCTGAATAGACCTTCATGAAAGACATTTGGAAGCCAGTTTTGGGAAAAAAAGGGAAGGAGAGAAACTTTCATTTAGGCCTACTAAGTGCCAGGCACTGTGCTAAGCATTTCCCAATTGTTATCTTATTGGATGTTCACAGCAATCTTGGGAGGAAGGTGCAGTTATGTTCTCCATTGAGGAAGCTGAGGCAGACAGAGGTTAAGTGACTCCTCCAGAGTGACACAGCTAGCAAGTGTCTGAGGCCAGGTTCAACATCAGGGCTTTCTGACCCCAGACCCCAAGCTACTGGGCCAAAGTAGATGGCCTTTCCTATCCTATGGCCAAACAAGCAACAAGAAGAAAAACCCTATGGGCACTAGGAAAGTGTTTTATGGAGACTTGTTAGAGGTGTAGACACTGAGCAAAAGGCACTCTGGAACTGGAGGAATAGTATAAAAATATAAGCAGAATAAAAATATTAGTAGATGAACCAAGCTAGAAAGAAAGAACATATTAGGGAGGATTGGGGGCAGGTAGGCAGCTCAGTGTTTAGAAAGCCAGGCCTGGAGATAAGAGTTTCTGGGTTCAAATATGGCCTCAGATACCTCCTAGTTGTGTGACACTGGGCAAGTCCCAGTTGCCTAGCCTTCACTGCCCTTCTGCCTTGGAACTAATACTTAGCATTGATTCTAAGATGGAGGTAAGGGCTTTAAAAAAAAGTTAGAACACACGATGGATAAGAGGAGGGAGAAATGAGATAAGAAAAGAACTGGAGTTTATGATGTCCATAAAAAACTAGGTAGGCCTCCACTAAAATTTCAGTCATACTTTAAAGCCTCTGAACATCGCAGGGGTGACTTTTCTCAAATGCTAATAAGCCAGGAGTATGCAAGCTATGATGCTATCTATTGAGCTGGAAAGATTTTAAAGCCGTTTCCAAGAACAGCACCTGTTGTTCAAGGACCAACTTAGCTAAATTTAGAAAGGATCTTCACCAGCATGGTCATGGGATGATGAATTTTTTAGCCAAGGTCATATAAAAATCCTTGACATTTTTGGAAATTAAAAGAGTCTTTATAGACATTTTTGGACACAGCCAGTGTGGGAAGTGATTTTATTTAACTGTTCACATTTATTATAAGTTTTTTCTTGCTTTTTCCAAAGGGGAGAAGTGAGGGAAGAAAAAAAATAAAGGCCTGTTAAATTTTTTTTTAACCCTTACCTTCTGCCTTAGGATCATACTGTGATTGGTTCTAGTCTGTGTATTGGTTCCAAGGCAGAAGAGTGGTAAGGAGTAGGCAATGGGGGTTAAGTGACTTGCCCAGTGTCACATAGTTGAAAAAAAATTTATATTTAAAATAGCCTTCAAAAAGACTTCCAAACTTGAAAAGATTGGAAACATTCATCTGATTTCATTCCGAAAGGGCCCTTTGGGCTATTGTAGTTTATGATGTCAATTTATATTGCTCAGTCCTAACCAAATCTTTGTGACCCCATTTGGGGTTTTCTTGGCAAAGATACTAGAATAGTTTGCCATGTTCTTCTCCATCTCATTTTGTAGATGAGGAAATTGAGGCACACAGGGTTTAGTGACTTGCCTAGGGTCATACAGTTAGTAAGTGTCTGAGGCCAACTTGAACTAAGGTAGACGAGTCTTCCTGGCTCCAGGTACAGTCCTCCATCCACTGTACCACTTGGCTGCCCTTTAAGATCATGTAGCTACTTAATAACATGATAGTATCAAATAATATGTAAAGACAAAATAAAGAAGTCCATTCTTCTGCCTACTTTTTTAAAAAGTGCTTTGAAAAAAAGACACAAACTCCTACAGAATTGCCCCTTTTAAACCTGCATTAGATCTCCATTTTCTTGTATATATCCTGTTTCTACATAGCTGTTTGCATGTTATCTCCCCCAACAGATTATATGTTCCTTGAGGGAAGGGGCTGGAGTTTTTTCTCTTTCTTTGTATCCCCAGATCTTAGCACAGTCTCTAGCACATAGTAAGTGTTTAAAAAATACTTGTTGACTTTACCCCCAAAGCTACTTAAACCAACCTTACCTCTCCCTTCCCCCCTCTCCACCACACCTGAGGACAATTCTTCCATCACCCACCCCTGTGCCCAGTAGCCCAATGGCAGTGCTTCCTCCCTCCCCAGTCTGGAGTAAGGCGGTGGCTCACATGCCTTGTGAGGGTATAGTTTGGGCACTTGATCTTTAAAAGGTTCACCATCCCTGTCATAAACCATAAACATGTATTTATGTACAAATCACACAGCTTTCATTTGCTTGTCTTCTAAGATCCCTGGGTCAAATATGAGTGCAAAGATCTCTTTTGACCCACCACCATTGTGAGGAAAATAGACTTTGCCCTTGCCTCCTTGTCCATTTCTGCCCTGACTCTACATTCCCTCCCTATTGCCCCCTGGACCTGTGGGAGATCCCAGTGGTAGAGGGTCACAATAGGTGTGATGTCATTTTCCAAAAGCATGTTAATGAAATCACTGTAGAACTTGATCCCCATGCTGTTCACATAGTCTGCTGTTAGAAAGAGAAAAGAAAGTGTTATTTGTGGGATTGGAACCCAAAGCTTCCTGCCTTCTTCCTGCACAAGATCTGAGAGTGTCAGTTTCCTGATCAAAAATCTCCACTGGCTCCTTCTTGCTTTTAGAAGACAATATAAACTTCTCATACCTACTTTAAAAATGCTTCACATTCTGGGTCTTGTCTACTTTTTCAGCCTTATATCACATTATTTCCCTTCTCCTACAGCATGATCTTATAAACAGGGCAGCTTGGTTGGCACAGTGTATAGAGCACTGGGCTTAGAATTGGGAAGACATCTTCCTGAGCTCAAATCTGGCCTTGGACACTTACTAGTTGTGTGATCCTGGGCAAATCACTTAACCCTGCTTGCCTCAGTGTCCTCAACTGTAAAATGAGTAGGGGAAGGAAATAGCAAACTGATCCAGCATCTTTGCCTTGAAAACTCCAAGTGGGGTCATGAAGAGTCAGACATGATTGAAATGACTGAAGAACAAAAAAGAGTTTAAGGGCCTTGACCAGACAGCAGCCTTTCTGAGGCCCAAAAGGAATTCAGATGTTCCTCACTCACTCTCCTATCTCTATTTACAATCTCCCTTCTTAATAAAGGGTTTTCTAAACTAGCAAGTAAAAAGCTGAGAAAATTAAGTAAGAATACTTTTCTATTGTAAAATCTTTTTCAGGCTTTCCTATTGAAGGCAGGTTAGATCAAGGATAAAAGGTTTTTCTTAGGGAAATGGATTATGGGTGGAAGCCAGTCATTTAACCCAGAGCAAACTAATCAAGATAATTGCCTTCCCTCCAGAAGTAACTGGGCTATGGGCTAATCTAAGGGCAATCTCCTTTTCTCTGTCCCCTAGAGCTAAGGGCCCAACTCTCTAATCAGAAAGGAAAAATAGGAACCCTGGGAGGGATCCCTTTTCAATCCCTGAAGGGAGGAGACCAGGTAGGAACTGAATAGGTATTATTGTTTGGGAATTGTATTTTAACACAGTATAATCTTTCCCTTTTTCCAAATTCCATTTTTCTCAAATCATCTTGGGGTAGACAAATATGTCTGTGGACAAGGAGGAACTACGATAGCTTCTTTCTCTGAGTTAGAAATGCTTTGATATTCGGTTAATAATGAACTAAATAAAATTGTTTCCGGTAGACTTGTGCTTTGTCAAACTCAGAATTATCTTCTTAGACAGAATGAATTGTTAAACACTTGCTACAAACGATACACAAAGTAGGTGGTCTCTTCCTCCCCATTCTAGTAATGGACAACTGAATTCTCAGACTGATCTTCCTGAAAATGTCGCTACTAGCTCTTCCCCCCAATTTCTTCTTGTAAATGATGCTTCTGTTACCTAGGAGCTATTAAGTATTATTATTATCATTATTATTATAACCCTTACCTTGCGTCCTGGACTAAATACTGTGTATTGGTTCCAAGGCATTAGAGAAGTAAGGGCTAGGCAATGGAGGTTAAGTGACTTGCCCAGGGTCACACAGCCAGGAAGTGTCTGAAGCCAGATTTGAACATAGACTTGGTTCTCAATCCACTGAGTTACCCAGCTGCCCCCAGGTCTTATTAATTTCATTAAAGGTTCTATTTATCTATGGCCTGAGCCACAGTAGAATATGGGGCTTAGAAATCATTACTCTGAGGCCAGTAAAATTTTGGGACTGCTAGTCAGCCAAAGTACAGCATTTCCCTAATACTCTCTGAATAAACAAATAAAGGTACCTCATAAACAAGCTTTCTGACCATCAGCTCTTCTTACTTTTTGGTCTTTTCTGAGCCTGTAGTGCAAGGAGGACATAGTTTCTTTGGGGATTGTTCCGATCCACTTACCTTTGACCCCGGTGGGTATCAGCCGAGGCCAGGATATAGAAAGTCGATAGTGGCTAACATTCAACTCTTTCAGTAACTTGATATCATCCTGCAATAGATAAAGACAAGCTACTAAGATGGGAGAGTGAAAAAGACAGTAAAGTGTCTGAGAAATTAAGGGGATTAAGGAAGTGGGCTGTCTGGAGCCTACTGACACCATCTTGTGGCTCCATTCTGGAGCTAGCTCGATTCCCTTTCTGCTCAAGTATGGACTTAGCCCCAATTCTATCCATCTTGTGAGCAAACTTTATTCACTTGCAGGAGTTGGGAGAAAACCTCTATGGCATCGCTTGAACCCAGCCCGGTGTGGCTGTGGAAACTGGACCCCTAGCACCTGGTGTTTAGAGACTCTTAACCAAGGACCTAGATTCTGTTGATGAGAAACTCAGATCCTAAGATGAGCACAAAGAGTTTCCTCATAATTGTACATCTCGTGCATCTCGACGATGTCTTTTCTGAAAACTGGCCCCATCCTGATCAAACAGTTACTGTTTCCATGTTCTGTGATTGTTTACAGATACTGGAGAAGGAGTCCAACACTTCTTTTCCTGAATTCACTCACCTCCTCCCGACTTGGAAAATCTCTACTCTTTCATCTAATTAAAAATGATCACCTAACGTTCCCTTTTAATTAATTAGTCTTATTTGATGTATCGTCTTTAATTTATAAAAAGTCTGTTTCTCCCTGCATTGGGGGTCCAACTGTAAGCTGAGGAGGGGGCCCGGTCCAGATTTGTTAGGTAATTGGAATGCATAGCTTAATAAAGCAATATGTTTAGAGGATCAAACTTTTATTTCCTCAAGTCATTTCATCTTTCACTTGTTACAAGAGTTACCTATTAGGCACAATAGAAAAGAGAACAAGAACTCCAGAGAACCATTCTTTACGGAGTAGAAAGGGTCAGGGCTAGGAATCAGAAATTCTGGGGTTTGGTTCCAAATCTTCCAATTGATGAATTTGTGGCCTTTCACTGTCCCTTAGCCTTGCTCCCTACAGTTTCTTTACCTTCAAAAAGAAATTGTGCATAACATGGGATCTCAGAGCAAGAAGTAACCTAAAATATTATCTTATACAATCCCATTCCCATAGAGAAAAGGAAAAAGACCCTAAGAAATTGTGACTCACTTAAGCTAGTGAGAGGCAAAATTGGGACTAGAACTCAGGCCTTTGAATTCCCAGCATTCCTCTTCATTCACAGATTTAGGGTTTTTTGTGAGTTTGTTTGGAGGGAGGAAATTACACAACTGGTATGTGTCAGGGGTTGGAAATGATTCCAGGTCTCCCTGGATGAGAAAACCAAGACTTAGAGACATTGTGATTTGTCCAAGGCTCCACAGCTAGAAAGTGGAAAAGTCAGGATTCAAATCTAAGTTGTTTCACTGAAAATCAGGTTCTCTATAACCCTGTGCTGGCTTCTCCTACCCCTCACCTCTTTCTCCTTCTCTTTGAGGGGAAAAGAGTCAGCAAATGTCCAGACTCACCTGGATTTTGTAGTAGCTTTCACAAGATGAGTCAGCAGTCTGGTTCATGAAAATCCTACCCTTTTGTCGATGAGTAAAGGTGTCCCAGATGCTTGGACCTTTCCCATCTTGGTCCCAGGCCCCCTCCGTCTGGTAAGCAGAGCTTCCAACACCCCATGAAAAGCCTACAAACAATGGCTTTTAAACTGAAATAGATCCTCTAAAGATGATAGGGTCAGACCCCTGATAATTCCTCACACTGGCCACATACCCCATCACCTTCAGATTAGTTTGCCCTAGCTAGGGTGAGCAGGAATGAGTGGGTAACTTCTTTCTGGAGATGACTGACCCCAGAGGTTAACTACTAAATATTTAACAACCAGCTCTCCAGTGAATCTGCATTATTAACATTTTCTCCATCACTTTTTAAAGTCTAGACAATCAATAAAACAATAACTCAACTCCTTGTTATACTTGATTTCCAAGGTGTTAAAAGCTCACCTTGAACAATTTAATAACTGGCTTTCCTAAATTAGTAAAAGCTAACTCCGACTGTGTGGGTCCCCCAAGTTTCTTTTTTTTTTTTTTTCCCTAACCCTTACCTTCTGTTTTAGAATCTATACTGTATATTGGTTCCAAGGCAGAAGAGTGGTAAGGGCCAGGCAATGGGAGCTAAGTGACTTGCCCAGGGTCACACACATAGGAAATGTCTGAGGCCAGATTTTGAACCCAGGACCTCTTATCTTTAGGCCTGGTTTTCAATCAATTGAACCACCTAGTGCCTCCACAAAGTCTCATGCATGGAAGAAATACAAGAGACAAAGGAACTTACCAGGGGGGAAGGACCCATAGTAAAAGGAAGCATCATCCCAAGGGAACTCTCTGTGTGCCCATAACCCTGGAACTAGCAGCAGCTTGTAACAGAGACTAAAGAAGGCTGTTGTCTTCATGGTGTCACTGGCCAGTCTTCTCCATCACCTGAAACCCCCCCCCCCCAACAGAGGCTTTGTAGTTGACTGAGTTCTGAGTCCAGAACCAATTTGGGGCTTCACAGTTATGGAGAGATATCAGTAATCAGAGCTCACACTTATGTAGAGAACAGGGACATGATATGGCATTTCTCATGTCATTCTTCTCTCTGGCTTCCCTGACCTAAACACTCCTCCTTGGCCACCTTTCCCCATACATATTGCCTTCCTCTATTTTTTTTCCCCTTTAAACTTTTTACTTTCTGTCTTAGTAACAATTCTAAGACAGAAAGGCAAGGGCTAGGCAAATGGAGTTATGTGACTTGCCTAAGGTCACACAGCAGAAGGTGTCTGAGGCCAGATTTGAACCTAGGTCCTCATAACTCCAAGTCTGGTGCTTTACCCACTGTGCCACCTATTTGCCCCTTGCCTTCCTCTGTGAAAACATAAGCTCCCTGAGATCAAGGACTATTGGGCTTGCATTTGTGTCCTCAGAGCTTAGCATTAGTTTCTTGTACATAGTAAATGCTTTTCATTCATTCATTCTTGGTTTATGAAATAGCCTGCATATATTATCTCATATGACCCTCAGAGCAAAGCTAGGAGCTAGATCAGGTGTTCTTTTCATTTTAGAAATGAGGAAACTGGCTCAGAAAGCTGAAGTTACATGTCAAAGGTCACACAGTTAATAAGTAAAAGGCAGAGTCAGAATTCAGACATGGGTCTTCTGTACTAAGTCTCTTGTTTAGGGGCAACTAGGTAGCATGGTAGATACAGCCTCCAGACTTGGACTTGGGAGGACCTGGGTTCAAATCTGACACTTCCTAGCTGTGTGACCCTGGGCAAGTCATTTAACCCTCAATTACCTAGTCCTTGCCTCTTTTCTGTTGTAAACTTGATACTAAGATAGAAGGCATGGGTCACACACACAGAGCTATGCCCCTAAATAGGAAGGGCTAAAGGTAGAATGTTTATTTAACTGGAGAAGAGGTTACAGGTGAGTAGCTGTTCTCAATTCCTAGTAAGGACCAGACCAAAGTGACAGCTGTTCCTGCTTCAGAGAGAGTGATTCTAATTAGAGATAAGAAAGAAACTTCTGATGGTTTTAAACACTGGAGGTGCCGGAGAAAAGGACAGGTATAACCTATATCAGATTATTCACTTCCTGGGGGTGGCGAAGCCAGGGAGGGAGAAAATCTGAACTTTAAAATATATATATATATATATATATATATATATATATATATATATATAAACACCCCAACAATTGTCAAAAATTGTTTCTACATATTACTTAAAAAAAATAAATTGTAAAAAAAAGAGAAAGTTATGTGGGTCATCTAAATGACTTAATACTGGAAGAAAAAAAAAAGAAAATCCAAAATGACATTGAAACAGACTAAATAAACAAGAAGGAGAAACAATCTTCAACAATGGTCAGGAAATTGATAATCTCAAGAACACAAGTTACTGAGTGAAGGACTCTCTTTTGATAAGACTTTCTGGGAAAACTGTCAAACAGTGTAGCAGAAGCAAGGTTTAGGCTAATATCTTACTCCATATGCAACAATCAGAACAAAATGGATATTTGACCTGAGAATAAAGGCTACATTGTTAAAAAAAAAAACAAAAACAGAAGAAGGGGAGGAGGTAACTTTCCCCAATTATGGCTGAGGCAGAATTCTTGCCCAAAAAAGGGAGAGAGGAGCTCATGCAGGACCAAGGAGACAATTTCAATTACATACAATTAAAAAGCTTTTGTGTGAATAAAATAAATGAAGATAGAATTAAAAAAGAAATTATCAAGTTAGAAAAGTATTTACATCAAGTGTCACTCATAAAAATTTGATATCTAAGATACTATGTATGGGAAGTTAAAAGAAATCTAAAATAACAAGACTGCAAAGATTAAATGGTAAAGGGATACAAATAAATTTCCAAAGAATTGCAAATTAACATTTTATTACATACTCCAGATAACTGACAGCAAGAGAAATGCAAATTAAAACAGCTGAGACTTCATCTCGATTACTACAAGTGGAAAAAAATGACCCCAAATAGGAAGAGTCAGTGTTTGAGGGCCAATGAGAAAACAGACATGAATACAAATTGGTGGAGCTGTGAATAGGTTCAACTGCTCTGAAAATAAATTTGGAGATATGCAAGAAAATAAAACAAAATTGCTATTACTCTTTGGCCTAGCAATTCCAGGGCTAGGCCTCAAGGAAGCCAAAAATAAAAACAAAAACAAAAACAAAAACTCAAACACAAACAACATTATTGTGGTATTCTTTACGGTGGTTAAGAACTGGAAACAAAGTTGGTTGTCCACAAACTTATTTATATGGATATGAAGGAATATTATTATAACATCAGAAATGACTAATAAAAGGAATTCAGAGAAATACGGGGAGGTTTATATGAACTATACAGAATGAAATAAGCAGAACCAAACAAAAAACTATTCAGTGATTGTAACAAGGTAAATGAAAAGATCACAAAAAAATTCAAGTTTGGAGTAAATGGAAAACCAATGATGGGTGCAGAGAATGGATAATGAAACAAACCTATTCCTCCAAATTGAGAGTTGGGAAACTGCTAGGCCAAATTACTGTATTTTTTTTCTTTACAAAGAAGGTTTTTTCCTCCTCAGGAATCACTATTATATAATAACAAAACGTGGTGATTTGGGGGGGGCGGGCTTCAGAAAAGACAGTTTCTCTTCCCTTAGGAAATTCCCAGTGCAATAGGAAAGACAGAGATTTCACCATTGGAAAATTCATAATATGACGAGGGTGGGCATTGTGAGGAGCTTCTAATCTGAATGAATAAAACAAGACAATCATGGGCAACCTTTAGAGTGTTTCCAAAGCAACATAAAAACTATAGCAATGCAAGAAAGATCCTTCAGTGCTGACTGGGCACCCCAAATAAGTATACCTGTAACAGTGTCTCCCATCCTAAATGTCAGGAGAAATTCTTCCATACCTCATCTCTGAATCCCCTAGAGACCTTGGTGGCTCCCTCCTCAGAACTTCCTTGGAATCTACTCTTAGCCCCCTTACCTGGGCATATCTTTAGCCAAAGGCCCTTGCTGAGCAACAGGCAACGACAGAGCAGTCAGACCACCAGACATCGATCTTGCTGCTTATCCTGTACCATGACCTGTGCCCATAACCCCTATAGCAGAAGCCTCTGGTCAATAAGCCAAACTGGTAACTTAAGCCTCTAACAAAAGAGAACAATCCACCGATTCAGTCTGTGGCTGCCACGGGATTGCTGAGCTGGGTAGATGAGCCTGACTCAGCAGTGGAATCTAGGATGAAGGCTAAAACCCTGGGAATGATGGTGGAAGGGAGAGAGCAGTCCTACGCTTATCCTGGCCCTAGAGATTCTTGTGTATGGCAGGACCTCAGGGAGAGCTGGTTGGGTTATCTTTTCTTCATGAGTCTGGCACAATTTCTTGTTTTCTGAATTAGCCACCAGGAGGTGTTGCTAACTACTCACCTGATCTTGTTCAACCCTAAGGAGCAGGCACTGATAATCCCAAATTCATCCTGGTGGTTAGGCCCTTCACCTAATACCAGGAGACACTCCTGGAAATATCAATCTTTCTATAGTTGCCAGAGAATTGGCAAACCTCTGGTTGTTCTCTTAAGCAAATGGCCACATTAATCTCATTACAGATGTGGTTTCTTTAGATCCACTCAATTAGTCACTGTGAGCATTCTCCCTTCCCTGAGAAACCCCAAACTCTTTCTTGGCTGCTAAATTTCAACAGACATAACTATGTGAGCACAGCATAGTGAGGCCAATTGAACAAGTGTGGTTTAATTGTATATAGTTTTTTTTATTACTAAAGAAG
This sequence comes from Monodelphis domestica, assembly GCF_027887165.1. Taxonomy (NCBI): domain Eukaryota; kingdom Metazoa; phylum Chordata; class Mammalia; order Didelphimorphia; family Didelphidae; genus Monodelphis; species Monodelphis domestica. The sequence goes on from NC_077227.1 coordinate 157,273,336, forward strand.
CAGAAAAGAATAAAATTAAATAAAATAAAAGACCTCTTCTATAGCACAAAGAAAGACTCTTCTCACACCCAACATTCTTCCTTCTCTTTGAAATTCTCTCTGCTTGATAGGCAGAACAGAAAGAGTATAAAGATCTCTTCCCTTGCCCCTCAAGTACTCAAAATAGATCTAGAAAAACCACCAAACTGAATTGATTGGGAAATCCAATTTTAAAAAATCATAGTCTGGGGGCAGCTGGGTAGCTCAGTGGATTGAGAATCAGACCTAGAGATGGGAGGTCCTGGGTTCAAATTTGACCTCACACACTTCTTCATTATGTGAGCCTGGGCAAGTCATTTAACCCTCATTGCCCAGCCCTTATCGCTCTTCTGCCTTGGAACCAATATACATTATTGATTCTAAGTTGGAAGGTAAGGGTTTAAAAAAAAATCACAGTCAGTCACTTTTTTTAGCCTAAATTCAGCAAAGGGAGATGGGTTGAGAGTCTGACCAGGAACATACAGTAAAGAATATATCATAACTGATAGAGACTTCTGATCAGGGCAAGGAGAGATCCCATATTCAGTAGAGTGGAACCTAAACTCATAGAGATGCTGGAAAGGGTGCCGAGCATCAGCTTTGTTGCTCACTATCCAGTTCTGGTTCCCCAAGGCCAGGGTAGACTAAGTGGGGGATCTGCATCCAGGGGTGACATTCTAGGATAGGGAAAGGTTGGGACTTCTAGGCTGTATATCAAACAATCAATAAGTTCAAAAGGAAGCAGCAGCAGCTCTGTGGTTCAGAGCCCAAGGATGGAGTCTTAGTTCCAGCTTCTAGCCTAATCCCAAGCTGCTAAAGGAAGAGTTTGAGTAAGAATGAAAGCCCAAAGGAAAGCCTCCAGTTTTGTTCCTCTGAACCAGGAGAGCATTCTAGACTGAGTCCAACAGTGGCCTACTGGAACAAGCCCACAGGCATGTTGTTCAGACCCCAACCCAGACCAGGAATTTGTAGAACTCAGACCAGAAAGATAGCAATCAGACTTCTCCATGGATCAGACAACTCTGAGAGTGCAGCATGGTTATAAATCCCCAGCTTAAGCTCTCTGAGATCCTGGAATCAAATCAATACCCCGAGAAAGCAGCCTCAAGAAGCAGCCCCAGACACTACCTCCAGAAGTTTGCAGACGCTTGACCTGGAAAAAGCCTCAAGTGCCATCTGCTGGAGGAGAGAAGACTTACTGAGACTAGCTAGCAAAGTAAGAGCCAAGAGCCACAAACTTTGTCATATTTGGTGGCAATAAAGAATGGGAAACAAGGTGAAATGATGGGGGTGAGAGAGGGACTATTGTATGATTATGGCATGTTATTATGGATTGAGGAATTATAAACCTAAGGAATTCAGAGAAAAATGGGAAGATTTGTATGAACTCTGCAAAATGAAATTAAGCAGAACCAAAAGAACATTGTGTATTCATCTCAGCAGATGATGAATACTCTCTGCTCAAGGAAATTGGGGCAAATTATGGAGGGCAACAGCCTGATCCAGGACCAAAGGGATTGGGGAAAGAGTGTTGATCAGTAGGAGATGGCAGTGGTGCTGAGAGCACCAGGGAGGAAGTGTTAGAATTAGGCAATCAAGAGGCAGGCGAGTGACTCAAAATATAAAGAGCCAGACCTGGAGACAGAAGGTCCTTGATTCAAATCTAGCCTAAGACACTTCCTAGATGTGTGAGCCAAGGCAAGTCACTTAACCCTGATTGTCTAGCCCTTCTGCATGAAACTTAGCATCACTTCTAAGACAGAAGGTAAGAGTTTATTCCTTGGCCAAATTAGCCTGGGAAACACTGTCTTCACTAGAGGAGATATGAATGTGGGAATTTTATTCATGGAATTGGGAAGATATATTGAGAATAAATGAGACCTTTCTAGAACACCCATTTATTCCACTATTAGGATCCACCCAGTCTTCCCAACTATAGAAAGTAAAAGCAGCAGATCTTGTTTGGTGCAGTGTCAACACCCTTCTTCTGAGTAAGAGGGGCATGGGTAGGGGGTGAGAGCAGACTCAGGAGCCAAGGAAGTTGGGGTTTCAGAATTCTGTGCTCTTTGCTCTGGGTCAAGACCAGTCACAGAGGATGCTCAGAAATGGGAGAAAGATGGTAGGAGAAGTGTGTTCCTGTAGCTCGGAATGGGATCCCTCTAAGTTTTTAAAAAACAACTCACTTTTTAATAGAGCTTTAAAGTTTACCAAGTGATTTCCCAAGCAAGCCTGTGGTAAAGGTGGTCAGTCTATTAGAAGCTTCATTTAAGAAAAAAGCCTCAGAGCATCACTTGCCCATTGTTATCCCACTATTGTGTCAAAGCCAGGAGTTGACCCTAAGGCTCCTGATTCCAAGCTCAGTCTATCGGTTGCACCACTTAGCTACCCAAAATGTGCTAATAGAGCTGTGCACATCTGGAGTGGGCTATAAAAAGAGATATTCTTATTCTTGATAGACTAACCTCCTCTAATTTCCCTGGTAATTCCTGCTTATATTTAAGCTGCTTTGCCCTCTCAAATAAGAGAGGGCAGCAGGAAGCGTCCAGCAGCTTCTAAGAGGTTGGTTTCTCTTCAATCTGTAGATGGTGCTGAAGGGCAATCCAGTTGTCTTCTAATGAGTTCATTCAGCCCACACAACAGCTCAAGAACTTTCCAATTAGTTACTTTTGCTGCCATCTTCCCATAGCCTTAACTTTCTTAACTTTTCCGCTTCTGGGTTTCACTCCATTTGATGACTTGAGAGGGTCTTGGGGCTCAGTGATTCCTTTTTCCATTATGAAGAGTTGCTAAGCTTTGTATCATGTGTCCCTTTTGGAGCCTGGTGAAGCCTATGGATCCTTTTCAGAATAATGTTTTTAAATGCACAAGATAAAATACATAGGATTATGAAGGAAAACAATTATAAAGGGGCAGCTATCAAGGCTTAGTGAATTGAGAGCCAGGCAGGCCTAGAGACAGGAGGTCCTGGGTTCAAAGATAACCCCAGATATTTCCTAGTTGTAGGACTGTAGGCAAGTCACTTAACCCCCATTGTCTAGCCTATACCCCTCAATATTGTACACAGTATTGATTCCAGGACAGAAGGTAAGGGCTATTAAAAAATAAAAACAGGGGGCAGCAAGGTAGTTCTGTGGATTAAAAGTTAGGCCTGGAGATGGGAGGTCCTAGGTTCAAATCTGGCCTCAGACATTTCCTAGCTGTGTGATCCTGGGCAAGTTACTTAACTTTTGTTGAGCACTTACCATTCTTCTGGTATTGATTCTAAGTAAGGGTTTAAAAGAAACAGAGATCAGAAGTTTAAACTGTACCTGAAAACTATATCTCCTAGACCAGTGATGGTGAACCTTTTAGAGATGGAGTGCCAGGCTCAGTCCCCACCCCCCACCCCCAGACCAAATGCTGTTCCTGCCCCACCTTGAGACCTCATGCCATGTCCCTTCTGCCCCCTCACCAAGTGCTGGGCTTGCCCCTGCCCACCTCTTTCCCCATGTGGTGGAGGGAGAAAGTGCTCCCATTGGGCTTTTGGGTGGAAGGGTAGGTGAAGTGAGGAATGTCCTCAGTGAGTGCTCTGCTCCATTTTAACTCTGCTGCCTGTGAACCACTCCACCTTACCCCCTTGTGCTCCCATTGGGCTGCTGGGCAGAGGTTCATGTGATGTGAAACAATGTCCTCAAGGAGAGGGAGAGGGAAGCCCCACAGAGAATGCTTTATGTGCCATCTTTGGCACCTGTGCCATAGGTTTGCCATCACTGCCCTAGACTAACAATAATTAAGATAACAGATAGAATTTTAGCCTGGTACCCTCTCTCTCTGAGGGAGAGCAGAGTAGCTAAGTTTCTGGTCTCAACTTCCTGCTTCTCCTCCTGGCAGGAATTACCATCTCCATTGGAGAAGGATAGAAGGAGAAGAGCCATACCATATGTGGGGGATAGCCTTCATCCATGGGTTAAGTCTCTATTCCAAAGTCCTACCAGTCTGTCTCATCTTTTGAGTCAAGCCAACAAGTATTATTAATTGATTACTAGCACATCAGATCCATTATTAAGTGCCAGGCAGGATACAAATAGAAGTGAAAAAGAAAGACAGTCCCTACCCTCAAGGATCTTACATTCTAATGGGACAAGGCAGCACAATTAAAAGAGGGGAAGGGGAAGGAGGGATTTGTCTAGGGGTATGAAGATTAATGGAGGGTGATTGGTCTAGACCCTTCCCTAGAATGGAAGTTCTGGGGAGGAAAATAAATCATCAATTGGGGGGATGGGAGTGGGGGAGAGGGAGAGAAGAAACTGACTCTTCATAATTTTTTTCACACACAGGTTTCTTTTCTGCCTCCATCTGCCACCAAACTGTTAACAAACAAAAGGGGTCATACCTTCTATCCTTTACAAATTGCTAGTCTTTAGTCAAGAGTTCATTTTCTGCTCTTAGTCACCAAACTGTTCTCATATGAAGGTAGTTTCTTACACAACTACGTGGGGTGGTGGATAGAGTGCTCTACTTGGAGCCAGGAAAACTTGAGTTTGAATCCTGCCTCAGCCACTTAACTAGCTGTGTGACTCTGAGGAAGTCACTTAACTTCTCTGTGACTCATTTGTAAAATAAGGGCATTGGACTTGATGGCCATTCGGGATGTTTCCAGCTCTAAATGTATGATCCTATGAACAAACTTAGGGCAGAGGATTTTGGAATAGAGTCAATGCTTTGCACATACCAGGAAGTCTTTAAAATTTTGCTGAGATGAATGAACAAACTAAAGATGAGGGTTGGGCAACGAGCTCCCCCTGAATGTTCCCTAAATGTGGGTATTTACTTTGTAGATATTTGGTATTTATTCATCTGTGTACATATTGCGCCCCTCTAGTAGCATGTAAACTGTTCAAAGAACAGGGACTATTTGGTTTTTGGTTTTGAGCCTGGGACATGATGGGTACTTAATTAAATCAATTAATGTTGATCAAATATTCAAATCAATTGAATCAATTGAATTAATTTATAATAAATAATAGCCAATACATCTAATTATAATAATAGATTAATTAAATCAATGAATATAGTTCACCCAAGAAACCTGGAGCTCCTTGAGAGCAGAAATAACATATCATTTAAAAAAGAAAAAACCTTACCTTCTGTCTTAGAATTGATACTAGGGGGCAGCTGGGTAGTATTGCTTCTAAGATGGAAGGTAAGGGTTTAAAAAAAAGAATTGCTACTAAATATCAGTTGTAAGATAGAAGAGTGGTAAGGGCTAGGCAATGGGGATTAGGTGACTTGCCCAGGGTCACACAGCTGGGAAGGGTCTGAGACCAAATCTGAACCCAGAACCTCCCCTAGCCCTGGCTCTCTCTTCATTGAGGCTCCTAGTTGCCCTGGTAGTCATTTACTCTTAAATCATTCTTGAGTTACCTCTGAAACAACTGAACAATGCATACTTTTTTTTTTTAACCCTTCAGGGCAGCTGGGTGGCAGAAGAATAGTAAGGGCTAGGGCAATGTGACCCCCCTAGGGGGTAAGTGACTTGCTCAGGATCACACATAGCTAGCAAGTCTCTGAGGCTGGATTTGAACCTAGCATTTCCCACCTTCAGGCCTGGCTCTCTATCAGCTGAGCCATCTAACTGCCCCTTAATTTTTTTTCATCAGTCTAGTCCTCCAGTCAGAGACTGATCTCCAAACAGACTGCTGGTCCTCTGCAGCAGGCCTATCTCTCCCTTTGGGGTGTGGGGGGGCTCTTGAGGCAGATCTGCATGGGGAACTCTTTGAAGAAGGTTGTCTTGCCAAAGCCTGACTGGCCTGCTGGGGAATTCTGTTCTCCATGCTTATATGGTCAGGAAATATAAAAATAGAGGTGTTTATGTCATCCCTGAAGAATTTTACTTCTTTTTCCAGCCTTGGAGGCAGTGTTTGTGTTGGAGTAGAGAGCCAGCCTGATGCAGTCAGGGATGAATGGGGGGAATTCTGCAGATGAGCCCCTATCCCATTAATTTTATTTACTGCCTATGGCAGCGGTTTGCTCATTCCCATAAGCCCCCACCCCCCACTGGTTCTCAGGGGGCCCTGCAACGGAGTGGTTCCTGCCAGACTTTGCTGTAAGACGCTGTGATTTATGAAACTGTGCCCAGCTGCCAGTGGGGAGGCAAAGACCCCTATTTACGGATAGGAACAATCCATCTGTGAGTCTCTTTTCCCAAGCTGTTCCAATTGTTGTTTCCTTCCTGTCCAGCAAAGGAGCAAGAAAACAGATTCTGCCTCCCTATGACCCCCTTCATGGACCTCATTGACCTTAGATAAGTGGCTGAGGCAGGATTCAAATTCAGGACTTCCTGACTCCAGGCATGCTACCTGTGTAAGAAACTCCCTCTTTCATATTTGAGCAGTGTGGTTGCTAAAAGGGGCAGAAAATGAACTTTTGAATAAAGAAAAGAAATTAAATTGCTTTAAGAAAAAGCAAACAAACACTGTTTCCTTCTGTCTTAGGATCAATACAACCTATCAGTTCCAAGATAGAAGGGCTGTAAGGGCTAGGCAATGGGGGTTAAGTGATTTGTCCAAGGTCACATAGCTAGGAGGTATCTGAGGGCACCTTTGAATCCAGAACCTCCTGTCTCCAAGCCTGGTTCTTTATTCACTGAGCCATCTAGCTGCCCCAAATTAAATGACTTTTTAAAGCATATAAGGTACTGTTCCTTTTGTTTGTTAACAATTTGGTGGCAAAAAATGTAGCAGAAAAGAAACTTTTGAATGAAAGGCAGTTAAAATCTAATTTCTTTTCCCTTCTATTGGTTGTTTCTTCTGAGAACCACCATTTAGGGGACCAGCTACCCCGTCCATTTAGCTATTATTCACCTATATATTTGGAAATAATAGCTAGCTTTTAGGTTTGCAATGTACTTTATGTGTCATCAGATTTGATCTTTACAACAACCTTTTGGGATAGATGCTATTATAATTTTATTTTACAAAGAAAACGGAGGCTGAAGGAGCTAAATGACTTGTCCATAGTCACACAGTAAATGTTTGAGGCAAGATTTGAACTCAGGTCTTCTAACTCTAAGTCAGAAGTCCTTGCCCATTTTACAAATGAGTCAGAAGGAGATTCTGCAAAAAAAAGCATAGTCTAAAATTGCCTTTAGTCCCATGAAACATATTCCAGGAAGCTTTCCAGGTGAGAAGGAAAGGAGAGTAGGAGGTAGAGTAGAACTTGCTGTGACTTTTGAAGCAAATCACTATATTTCTCTGATATCTGTCTCCTCATCTGTCAAAGTAGGGTTAGATTAGACATTTTTTAAAAATTTCATTTATTTACTTAATTTTTAAAATTTTAATTGATTAATTAATTTAGAATATTTTCCATGGTTACATGATTCATGTTCTTTCCCTCTCCCCTCCCCCATAGCCAGTGAGCAATTCCACTGGGTTTTACATGTGTCATTGATCAAGACCCATTTCCATATCATTAATATTTGATCGTTTAGAGTCTACATCCTCAGTCATATACACATGAAACCATGTGACCAAGCAGTTGTTTTTCTTTTGCTGTTCTACTCCCACAGTTCTTTCTCTGGATTCAGATAGTGTTCTTTCTCATAAATCCCTCGGGATTATAGATTAGATATTTTCTAAGTTTCTCAGTTAAGGCTCTAAAATGCAATGCTTCCCTTGCTATTGCCTGGCAAGATCTCTTTCTCTCCATTACAATCTTTGTCTCCTGTTCTGGATCAGCACATCCCGTCCTAGAGTTAACAAAGGGCCACTTAGGGAATAGAGGATAGGTTCTGTTGTTTGGGGAATTAGAGGAAAGGGTCAAGGATTATCTTCTAAAGTCTCCCCCAACCCCTTCCATTAGCATTTCCAGGAGCTGCTCCCAGATAGGTGGGGGTCTTCTTAGCTCTGGGAGCACAGTCCTCTGGACACAAGCAAACAGAGGCCCAAAGATGCAAGAGATATTTATTCCCATAGGTGCATGCAGACAGACATTTTGTTGGTTGTCTCTCGAACCGAGGATGACGATTGTCTTTGTGTGTTTTTGTGCACAAAGACACCTGTGCATGAAGATTTAAGTGGAAAAGTCGATGCACAGAGACAGTCCCACTCTCTTGGCGTTGGAAGCCTGGGTCCATTGGCACAAAAAGTCGTTACACCTGGAGACTTCCTCAGCTGCATTGGATGGCCGTGTTGTCTTTTGTGCTCCAACACGCCCTAAGCACTCCACAGTGCTTTGCTGCATCACCATCTCAGCCGTTGAACCTTCTTGTTGGTTTCTTCCGCCTGTTCTGCCGAAGCAGTCTTCACATGCTGGGTGAGCAAAGCCCTAGTTCACCAGGGGTCGATGTCGACCCGATGGCTACCCTCACAAGGTTTAGCCGGCCTATCGAAGCCGTTGCCTGGGGTGTGGCCGCTGCCGCACACAAAATCGACACAAAATCATGGACAATGAATGAGTATGCATTTCATCCACATGAAAGAGGCTTGTCTTTGTGATAATAGCTTGAGAGGAACTCTAGGAATTTTATCCTCTAAGTCACTGCTTAAATTTTAGAAAACTAATTAATTAATTAATCCTTCTGCTAGCATTAGTTCTAAGATAGAAGAGCAGTAAGGTCTAGGCAATGGGAGTTAAGTGACCTGCCTAGGGTCACACAGCTAGGAAGTGTCTGAGGCCAGATTTAAACCTAGGACCTCCCATCTCTGGGCCTGGGACTCTATCCACTAAATCACTTTACTTCCCTACAAGCCTGTCTTCAAAAATATTTCTTCTTCTGTATATAATATCCCTTCTAGTTCTAAATCTATGGTTCTATAGTAACTGCCACAAAATGTCAGTCACAGTTGTTTCTTCTACTACATCTTTGTAGTCTTTTCCTATTCCCTAAGCCAGTGATGGTGAACCTTTTAGAGATCAAGTGCCCAAACTGCAGCCTTCATGCTGCATGTGAGTCCTCAGCCTTACCCCAAACAGGGGAGGGAGGAAGCACTCCCACTGGGCTTCTGGATGGAGGGGTAGGTCATGTGAGAAATGTTCTCAGGCACCGTGGAGAGGAGGGGGAACAGAACACCCCCCCCCTCAAGTATGCATAAGCACTCGTGCCTTAGGTTTGCCAACATGACCCTAAGTTATGCCTCATAAGATTCTAATTCCTGGATCTCTTGTCCCAGCTGGTAAACTTTCTGAAGATGATCAGTCTCCATAGCTCTTCCTGGGAAATTAGACCACACACCAGGATTTCAAATAAGAAGAGATCTTTCTAGTCTAACTCTCATTTTTTCCTTTATTCAGAGATATTTTATTTTCCCAATTACATGAAATAACAATTTTCAACATGTTTTCTGCAACTATAAGATTTAAATTGTCTCCCTCTGTTCCTTCCTTCTTCCCCCTTGGAGATGGTATGTAATTTGATCTGGGTTATACATGTGTTATCATGCAAAACATACTTCCATATTGGTCATTGTTGTAGGAAAATATTCACATAAAACCCCAAAATAAACCCAAAATAAAAACATAAATAAGGTAAAGTGAAAATTCATATGCTTTGATCTGCATTCAGGCTCTAACAGTTCTTTCTCTGGAGGTGGATAGCATTCTTTGTTATAAGTCCCTCAGAATTGTCCTGAATCATTGTATTGCTGAGAGTAGCCAAGTCTTTCCCAGCTGATCATTGTACAATATTTCTGTTACTGTGTGCAATGTTCAATTCCTTGCCACTACAAAAGAGTTGGTATAAATATTTTTGTACAAGTAGGTCCTTCCCCCATTTTTATGATCTCTTTGGTATACAGACCCAGTAGTGGTATTACTGTGTAATTGTGTAATTGAAGAAGGATGGAAGAGTATGCACAATTTTATAGTGCTTTGAGCATAGTTCCAATTTGCCCTCCAGAATGGTTGGATCAGTTGCACCAACAATGCATTAGTGTCCCAATTTTGTCACATCCCTTACAACATCACTTTCCTTTACTGTCATATTGGTCAATCTGAAAGGTATGATGTGGTACCTCAGAGCTTTTAAAAATGGCATTTCTCTAATCAAGAGGGATTTAGACCACTTTTTTCATATGATTATTGATAGCTTTGATTTCTTCATCTGAAAATTGCTTGTTCATATCTTTGACCATTTGTCAATTAGAAAATTACTCATATTCATCTAGATTTGAATTCATTCTCTATAAATTTGAGAAAGTAGACCTTTATCAAAGAAAGTGGCTATGAAAATTTTTCCCTACTATCATATTTCAGAGATGAGGAAACTGAGCCTCAGAGAGGTTTAACTACTTTGCTAAGGTCACAAGTAGTTAGATCTAAACTCTAAATCAGAGCCTCCATTCAGTACTTTTTTTCTTTTCTTTTTCTTTCTCCCTTACTTTCTGTCTTAGTTCGAACTGTAAGAGAGAAGGGCAAGGGCTAGGCAAACAGGATTAAGTGACTTGCCCAGGGTCACACAGCTAGGAAGACTGAGGCCTTCAATGCTCTTTTCTCTGAATTACTTGACCCTCTCCATCAGAATTCCTATTCTGATTTGTGATCATAGCTTTTTCATCTAGAACTCATAGTTCAAATGTTGAGGCACCAGATATGGAATTCTCTCCAATCAAAATTACTTGTCTTTTGTATGTATGCAGAGGCAAGTAAGGTGTAAACTTAGGCTCACTCAGGAATAGGGAGAGAGAGAGAGAGAGAGAGAGAGAGAGAGAGAGAGAGAGAGAGAGAGAGAGAGAGAGAGAGAGAGAGAGAGAGAGAGAAAAGAGGGGGAAGGGAAGGGAGAAGAGGAGAGAAGAGAGGAGAAAGAGAAACAGAGACAGAGAAGGATAACCTTGACCTTTTTTTTTTCTGTTGGAAAGGTTGCTACTATATCTGAGCCCAGGGGGACTCCCTGGAACAACTGGTCTAGTCTAGTACTTTGAAGAACAGAAACATAATTCCTACCTGTTGATCTAACAACTGTGGTTTATTGACAGTATACTAGTCTCATCATCAACACACCCACCCACACACACCCACACACACACATCCCAAAATAAATTTTAGCCTGGCTTGTAAGTGGAGTCCCAGCTTAGTACTCTAACAAGGGAGTAGCATTTCCTTTGACTGTTCCCCCACCCCTGAAATGTCTTCCCTCCTCATCTCTGCCTTCTGGCTTCCTGGCTTCCTTCATCCATCTTCTTCAGGAAGCCTTCCCCAAGCCCTCTTCATTCTAGAGTCTTCCCTCTGCTAATTATTCCGTTTATCCTGTATTTCACTTTGCTGATACATTTTTATTTGCTTGTTGGCGCCCCCATGAGACTGTGAGCTGCTTCAGTGCAGGGACTGTCTTGTCTTTTTAGGTATCCCCAGTGCTTAGCACAGTGATTGGCATATAGTAAGTATTTAATAAATGCATATTGACTCATTGATTGTCTTTCTGATTAAACTATGGCCTTCTAAAGGGCAGCTCTGTATCCATCATAGTTCAAGAATTGAGGCACCAGACATGGAATTTCCTCTAACTGAAACTTAACTCTTCTGTATGTAGACAGAGGCAAGTAAGCTGTAAACTTAGGGCCACTCAGGAATGGAGTCTTGGTGTCATCTTTTGAGAGAAATATGAGAGATAGAGACATAGAGAGGCAGAGAGAGAGAGAGAGAGAGAGAAGTTCAAGATGAGTTCTTTGTAAGTCCTTTGTAAATACTTGTAAATTAATTTTATCAAATTGTGAATTGGCCTAGTTGTTTTAATGAAACCCTTCCCTTCCCTCTTAGAATCATTACTGGGTATTGGTTCCAAGGCAGAAGAGTGGTAAGGGCTAGGCAATGGGGGTTAAGTGACTTGCCCAGGGTCACCCAGCTGGGAAGTGTCTGAGGCCAAATTTGAATCCAGGACCTCCCATCTCTAGGCATGACTCTCAATCTACTGAGCTACCTACCTGCCCCCAACCCAGTTGCTGGTAAATGATCTATGTACATCATGAAGGTTTTCTATTTCATTATACTCCAATAAAGTGCTCCTTCAATGCCTATTTCTAGCTTCTTGAGGACATTAGTTTTTTTATGGCTGTTGGTAGAGCAGAAGTTGAAAAGGTTTTCAATGGCAGACATATCTGTCATTCAAACAGCAGAGTTGCTAAATTCACAGAAGCTCATCACCAGATTGGTTGCAGAGTGAGGAGTTTGGGGGGTTGCAGCACCTCTAGATACTATCTACAGAGTTGTAAAGGAATTGCAATTGCATTGGTGGAGGGAGTATCCACACTAGTTATACTATTTATCCTTGAAATATTGAAGTATATTTAATCATAACCTAAGAATTCCTCCATTGGAGTCTGTTTTAGACACCTAATCATGTTTTGTAAACAACCTTGGGCTCTCCGAGGCCATACTAGGGGAATAGAATACCAAGGCTAAGGTTGTAACATGAGCTCTGGGAAAAGCTTTCAAGGCTGAAAGTTGTGTCATCCCCAAAGTTTGAGTTCAGAAGTTCTGAAATGCAGTGGGCGAAGCTGATTAGGATTCTGCCCTTAGTTTGGGATCAAAATGGTAAACTAAACTAAAGCTAAAAACCCTTACCTTCCATCTTAGAATTAATACCTGGTATTGGTTCCAAGGCAGAAGAGTGGTGAGAGCTAGGCAATGGGGCCAAGTGACTTGCCCAGGGTCACACAGCTAGGAAGTGTCTGAGGCCAGATTTGAACCCAGGATCTCCTGTCTCTGGGCCTGGCTCGAAATCCACTGAGCCACCTGGCTGCCCTTAGGGGGTTTAAAAAAATGATTTGCCCTCAGCATCAGAGGGCCACCAGGTTGCTTAAGGACTCATAAATTGACCCAGGTGATAGGCAAAACAGATAACAACCTCTGTGCCAGTATGTAATGGGAACTTGTATTAAATCTGAGTTTTACTATTTATTCCCTGGAAGACCTTGAGTAATCTCCCTCCCCTCTCTGACTTCAGAATATTTTGTTTATACTTATGAAGAGGGAGACTCATTAACGATATCCTAGTCCTTATGGGCATGAGCAGCAGCCTCCCTGCTGTAATCCCCATGTGGACTTCAGAGCTGGCACGGCTATTTTATGACCTTTCCTTCAGTTATTGTTTGGTAAAGAAAGGAATTCTTCAATTCAGTTGCTGAGCTAGGGATGTGAATGCCTAGAAGAGATCCCCCGAGAAGCAGCTGGGGTCTTTCTTGGCCATATCCAAGGCCTCCAGGTGGGGAAAGAGGTAGGAGCAAGGAGCAGTGACCTCCGGCTACTAGCTGCCTGGGACCCCACCAGGGTCACCAAGGACTGGACAAACACATGGTCCTACCGGGGCTTCTGGCCATGTTGGGTCCCTGTCCTTTCTGCCTTTGGTGAAGCTGTATTAGAAATGGAACAGCTCTAACCTTGACTAGGCAAGGTGAAATTAAGGTCTTGTCCAAAGTATTGACAGCTCCGACTGACTCCTTGCTGAGAGAATAAGCTTTATTATAAGGCACATAGTCAAAGAGCAGCTAGTAAAAGAAGAAGCAAGTAAGAGGGGTAAGTAAGGTAAGGTAAGGAGAGAAAGGGATGGGTAGGGCTTCTCAGGAAGGCTTTTTATCTTGATTAAGGAAGGGGTCTCTTTGGGCAGCTGTTGCCCCGTGTCTCCAGGGAACTGATGTCACTCTATCCATGGACCACTTTGGTCTGTGTATCCTTACCCATGGTCCACTCTGCTCACTGGGGGGGGGGGAAGGGGACACAAACCCCCTTGTAAAATAGGGTGCTAATGATATAGTAAAATCTCCAAGGCAATTTTCAACCAAATTTTACTCTTTTTACACAGACTCTAAGGAAGGTAGTGATTGTGGAAATTGAACATTATTTGAACCTAGTCCTGTATAACTGGGAAACTGCTGGGACCTCCCCCCCCCCCCCCCCCAATTAAGGACCTAGACTATGTATGTGAGGACTTTCTCATAATTGTGAATCTAAGCCACCCATATGTCTTATCTGAAAGGTGGCCCCTTGCTAATCAACTAGTTATTGTTTCCATGTTCTTTTGAATGTTTACAGCTACTTGGCAGAGTTTGTGGGACATTTCAGTCCACATCCACTTTATGTTCTGTAAGAGACAGGAAGAATGAGCTGCTAGGGAAGTGAAGCCCAAAGTGACCTTCTTAACCTGGTGTACATGCATCAATGAGGGTCAAGAGGGAGCAATTGGAAGCTGTGTCACAGTGGTTAAGAATGCTGGACTTGGGGCAGCTAGGTGACTTAGTGGAGAGAGTGACAAACCTCCTCCTCCTACTTCTTGTTCTCCTTCCTTTTCTCTTCTCTTCTCTTCTCTTCTCTTCTCTTCTCTTCTCTTCTCTTCTCTTCTCTTGTCTTGTCTTGTCTTGTCTTGTCTTGTCTTGTCTTGTCTTGTCTTGTCTTGTCTTGTCTTGTCTTGTCTTGTCTTCTCTTCTCTTCTCTTCTCTTCGTCTCTGTCTCTCTTTCTCCTCCTTTCCTCTTCTTACCCAGCTGCCTCAACTATATCTTCTTAGTAAATCTCTCTTTGTTAAAACTAATTGATGATGAGACAGCTAGGTTGCTCAGCAGATGGGAGTTCCTGGGTTCAAATCTGACCTAGCTGTGTGACACTAGGCATGTCACTTAACCCCAATTGCCTTGTGTAAAATTGAGATGTGAATTCTGGACTTCAATCCCCACAAGCCCTTGCTCCACTTCCCCAAGATGCTTTGTAATCTCACGGAATTCTGAGGTGGGCTGAGATCGAGGAAGGATTTAAGCTGGTAGCAAAGGTTTTTGGGTCTCTTTTTGGACTTCTGTTTTGGAGGAGATATGGCTCTTTCCATAATGTAGGTGAGGTCTTGTCTAGGCCTCTGGCCTAGGCACGTGTTTTTTCTTATCCTGTATTTTCTTTAATCCTTAACTTTAATAAACCTCTAAAAAATATAATACTCCTTGCATAGAGAAACTAATTTCTACCTGCCTCAGTCTCCCCATATTCCTAAATTTTAATCTTTACACTTGGAACCAAATCTTAAGTATGGATTCTAAGACAGAAAGTAGAGGTTAACCCCCCCCCTCCCAACTAATTGATAATTGTTTAAATGATACTGGGATACTAATCACTGGTGGATGTTGATGATACGAAGAAGATACTAATTATAACTGGCAATTGATATTAGAACAGCCTAGAATGGGGATTTGTCAGTGGCAGGAAGAAGATACCCCTAAATACTAAAGAGTATTCCCAGAAC
Organism: Monodelphis domestica; assembly: GCF_027887165.1. Taxonomy (NCBI): domain Eukaryota; kingdom Metazoa; phylum Chordata; class Mammalia; order Didelphimorphia; family Didelphidae; genus Monodelphis; species Monodelphis domestica. The sequence goes on from NC_077227.1 coordinate 157,288,548, forward strand.
CCTAAGAGAAAGATGTAGCCAATTTTGTTCTAGATGCCTTAATTCTTTAGTCTGAATAAAAGTTGGGATAAGGACTCCTAAAAGGTATATATCCACTGTTTACTCTAATAGAATCTAAGCTTTCTGAGAGCAAGGACAATTACATTCTTGTTTTTATATACAGTGCCTGACTCATAATAAAAGCTTAATAATTACTTGATTTCTAATTGAGCCAAGTTGCTATCTCACCACTGTGTTGTTCAGTGAGTGAATTGGATGAGATCAGGGTTTTTAAGTTTGTGTGTGTGTGTGTGTGTCATTCTCCCTTTGGCAGTCTGGTGAAGCCAGACTCGAGATCCCCTCTCACAGTAATATTTTTAAAAACATAAAATAAAATATGTAGAATCATAGGGGAAATTAATTATGTTGAATTAGTGATGTTACATTTTCCTAAGCAAGTTCCTAGATGTCCTAAAATCTTCCAGAGCCCCCCTGGATGGGGATAGGGGTTCGAAAACCCCTAAATGGGGCAATTTTTAAAGCTTTTGACAGCTCTGAATTCTAGAATCCAACATATATGCATTCACACACATAAAACACATATGTATAAAAACACATAAACATATCCCTAGGCATGTCTGTACATCTATCTGCTATCCATAGACACACACCTACCTCTAGAGGGCGACACATACATGGAGCCCTTTCATCCTTGTCAGGTCCATGGTGTTGATACCAGAGCCCTTGCTGGCAACGAAAGAACCTATTCCAAATAGGAAAAACACACTTAGGGTAGGTTTGTGCAGTGCATATATAGCGGTGGCAGGTCCAAGGCCGCCCTGACTTGCTTTTCAATGCAGTATCCCGCAGTGTGGAGTGAATGGCTGTATTTAGAGGTATCCTGTGGCAGCCCCTGAATAGCTGTATTTAGTGGTATCTGGAAGTGATGACTGATGGTTGGAGGGCTTACAAGCCTCTGGCTTTTCCACATGAACTCTCCAACCTGGCATTTCTCCGGCCCAGGAATGTTTCTGAGGCTGAGATCATCTGATTATTATTTCCTGTGTCATGCACTGAATTTATTTTCCCCCAATCTCAGAGCTCCCTTCTTCAGTGGCCCATGCTTGGAGTGCTTTTGTGGGGCTGCAGGCTGGCTGACTCCCCAAGAGAAATGGGCTTTTCTTAACTTGGCCTTGCTTTTCCTAGTGGGAATGACGGAATGATGGAGTAGAGCTCTGGCAGCTCCCCTTGGGGGCTGAGGAGAGGGAGAATTTACTATATAATTCAGATGTTCAGGGTTGTGAAGTGTAAGGATTTAAAAACAAAATGGAGTGACAGGGACAGAGAGAAACAGCAAGAGGCAAAGAAAGAAAGAAAAAGGGAGAAAGAAAGAGAAAGGAAACAAGAAAGAAAGAGGAAGGAAGGAAGAGAGAGAAGAGAAAGAAGAAAGAAAGAAAGAAAGAAGGGAAGAAGGAAGAGTATAGAGAGAGGAAGAGCATAAAGGAAACAAGGGAGGAAGAAAGGTAGAAAGAAAGAGATAAATGAAGAAAAGAAGGAAGAATAGAAAGGAAGAAGGAAAGAAAGGAAAGAAAAAAGAAAACTCCATCGTATCTCCTGAATGAATCCTCCAACCCAACTGCCCCAAGCTTTTGACTTTTCCAGCTCTAGATTTTCCTGATTGAGAGTATGGGAGTGCTGGATGGGAAGAGGGAAGGTACAGCTGTGGGTGTCAGTTCAGATTTGGAATCTGGATAGCCTGGATTAAGATAGTCTAAATCTCATCTTGGGCCATTTGAGACATCCCAAGGAGGAACTTAGGACAATGGTCCATCAGTACATACAAACATATAAACCCATACACATACTTAGTAAAATATACACATCAGCCCCATTCATGGGGCAAATGTTTAAATGCAAGCCAACCTATATATACCTGAATGAGGGACAAACATTTCTTTTTTTTTTTTTGCTATAAATTGAGGTGAGACAAATGAACTGGGTCCCTTCTATTTTTAACATTCTTGATTCTATAAATACTTTGTAACTATTATCTATTTCATATCTATTGTGTTATGGAGAAGCAGCATATAAAGAATTACAGAAACAGGACCATCCCTACTCATAGGCAAAGTAGATGGTTCCCAAATGTGCCAGGGTGCGGGGATTCAGTAGTGCCCTTCTGCTTTTTCCCTGTAGTCCTAAAATAGGAACACTCCAAATCAACTACCTTCATAGTACCTTATGTTCTGACAATTCAATACACCACCTACTGTAGTGAGACTCCTCTATAATAATAATGTAGTGAAATATGAGCATTTGTGGGGTGAAAGGACCATCTGTGGCAAGGGATGTCTATTGTATGGCTCAAAGGGAAGCTGAGTAGACATCTCTAGCCTCTTCTAACCCCAGTCTTCTCCAAGAGAAATTTTAATTCTTGCCAAGAGGAAAGCAGGAAGTTGAGGTCTGAGGCCATTCTGCCCACCTCAGTGAGAGAAGGTATAGTACTAAAATTGTATCTATCTGCTCCCTTAAATATTGTTTCCCTAGGAAATATGATGGAGCTCACAGATGATACCTCTGATCACTTTGTCTCATTATTATTATTATTATTATTATTAAAACAAAACAAAACCCTTACCTTCTGTCTCAGAATCAATTCTACACATTGGTTCCAAGGCAGAAGAGTAGTAAGGGCTACGCAATGAGGGTTAAATGACTTTCCCTGGGTCACACAGCTAGAAAGTGTCTAAGACAAGATTTGAACCCAGGACCTCCCATCTCTTGGCTTCAATCTCAGTCTACTAAGCCCCTTGCCCCTTTATTATCTGAGAGGAAGAGGGACCCCCAAGTTCTACATCCAAGGCTCAGATCCCTTTCCCACCAAATACTAGTTCTGCGATGTACACATGTAGTGAATAGCAATGGAAACCCATTTATCCAAAACAGAAATCAGAGAAGGTATACAGAGGAGAATATATAATGAGACAATACAGAGTGAAGACATGCTCCCACTGGAAGCAAAAAAACTCAGCTCAAGCAAGAGTGTCCTAGATCTCACCTATGGGGAAATTCCCCAGTCTTTAGAGTAGCAAGCTGGGGGTAGGAACATGATGGACACTGCCAACTTCTCTCATATCTTTCCAGAATCTTTTCCTTCAGTACCCTGAAGTGAGGTGGGGATGGCAGCTGGTCGAGGATAGCATAGATGCGTAGATTGTCCCTATTGTAACGTAATTGTCCTTGTCTTGTAATGAGGAGTCATGAGAGAAGGTTGGCCAGGTTGGATGGGATCATGTTTCACAGTCTGACAAGTAACAAAAATGATTCCTGTGTTGCATATACTACTGGACTTGATGGGAGTGTTGATTAGTTTTCATGCACTGTTTCTTTTTCTTTTTATCTTTGTTATTGGAAAAGACTCTGGGGAGGGGAGGGAGAAGGATATGTTGACAAATGAAGGTGATGGAAGAACAAAAGACGTCAATGAAAAATTCTAAAACAAAAGACTGTTCCCTTGGGGGACAGAAGGAAGAGAGTTGCTGAAGACACACATTTCTCAGGTCTAATCCTCATTGGCTTCTGGGGCATTTGACTTCTTTCTTCATTTCTGTCTTGCCTCCAATGTGGTCCAATGGAATGAATACATGCAAGCTAGTCAGAAGACCAGAACTCAAAGCCTGTCTCTGCTGATGACAACTTGTGTGACCTTAGGAAAGACCCCTAACTGTACTTCCCTCATTTATAAAAATAAGGGGGTTGGTCTAGATAATAATAATAACAGCTACTATGTAGATGATGCTTTAAAGTTTGCAAAGCACTTTACATCTTAACTCCCGGGACTTCCTATTGTCTCCAGAAGCAAATATAAAAATGCTCTATTTTAGCCTTCAAAGCTCTGGGCATTCTCTCTGACTGTCCCCAGGCCTGGAATGCTCCCCCTCTTCTGCTCTGACTACTGACTTCCTTGGCTTCCTTTAAATCCTAGCAAAAATCCTGCCTTTTGCTTTGGATATATTTGTTTGCATCCTTCTCCCCCACCCCCATTAGACTGTAAGCTTCTTGAAGGCAGGGCCTGCCTTTTGCCTTTTTGTGTCCTGCCCCTTAGCACAGTGCCTAGCACATAATAATTTTTTTAAACCCCGACTTTCAATCTCAGTAACAACTCTAAGACAAAAGGGCAAAGGCTAGACAAATGAGGTTGAGTAACTTGCCCAGGGTCCCACAGCAAGGAAGAATCTGGGATCAGATTTGAATCCAGATCCTCCTGACTCTAGGCCTATCTGTAGCCACTAAACCAACTACCTGCCTCCATAAATGTTTATTTGTTGATTGATTGATCCTTAGAACAATCCTATGAGGTAGGTGCTATCATTTGTCTTTTTTTACAGATGAAGAAACTTAGGCTGAGTGAGTTTAAATAACTTGTCCAGGATCACATAGCTTCTAGGTTATCTGAAACACAATATATGAGTTTAAATTCTGCTTCAGATAACCTAGTGGCTATGTGATTAATTTTCCTTTGGGGGGCTCTGCTTGGGTTGAACCCAGCAGACATCAGGTCTCTACCTAAGATAAGCCAATTGTCTGAAATCTCATCACTATGCAGATTGACTCAGCTTTTTAATTTTTTTATATCTAGTATGTGATTCTTCAATTTTCCCATTTAAAAAAAATTCATTTAATACAGTGGAGCCAAAAGGAAAGGAAGAAAGCCATCACTGGACAGTACAAGCAGGAATAGACAAGAACTTATTTAGTCCTCTGGTTCCTGCCTGGGACACCTGGATTACTGGGTAAAGATCCACTCTAGGGCTATTAAACCTTTTTCACACTTTCCACCTTTCCCCAACCTAGTAAAAAGTCCAGGCAGAAAGAACAGTCTCCTGAAACTTCTGTCCTTTCATGAGAATCACCAAGTAATAGAGTTGGAAGGGAACCGAGAAGTCATCTAGTCTAATCCCTGCCGGAAGCATGCATTTCATCTATGGTTTCCCCCACAAATGGTTATCCACTCTCTGTGTGAGTGCTGCCAATGAGTGAATTTACTACCTCATAAAGCAGTCCATTCCACTGAAGGATAGCTAGGATTTCTGGGAAATTTTCCTTTTACTGAGCCAAAATCTGCTTTCCTGTAACTTCTGCCTTTGCTGCTTAATTGTCCCTTCTGGGACCAAATGAAATAAGTCTATGATTTGTCCCATGTGACAACTTTCCAAATATTTGTAGGCTACCATGTCCCCTCTCAGGCTTCTCTTTTCTAGAATAAACATCCCCAATTCCTTTGGCCCTTTGCCCATAGAGTTTAATTTTCAGTCCCCTGACTATCTCCTTTGGCTTCAGTCCACCTTGTCAATGGTCCTTTTAAAAATGTGGCATCCAGTACTGGATTCAGTGTTCCATATGTGGTCAGAGCAAGGCAGAGTATAGCAGGATTATCACCTCTCTTGTTCTGGACATGCAATACATCTATTAATCCAGCCTGAAATCCCATTTCTAAACTCAAATTCCACTCCAGTGTTTCATTATGCCATGGGGTGGTTGGAAAAGATGATCTCCAAAATCCATAGCAGCTCTAAAGCCAATGAAACTGCTGATCTGGCCACCCAATGCCCCAATCCACACAACACGAGGTGATATCCAAGGTTGGAAGCAGGGTGCTTGGATCCTGTTTGGAAACACATTGAAAGCATTTCTGTAACTCTTGGTTCTACTCCAACTAAGATTTGACCCAAGCTAAGTCTGGATCGTGTCTCTTCCCTCCAGCCTGCATTTCCAGGCTTGGTCGTTGCCTTCATTTCCCATGATGCTTGGGGCTGAAAACTTCATTCATTAGAAGATATTCGCTGGACATCTGTAGAAGATATTCGCTGGACATCTGCCTTTTCCAAAAGGCATGCATCTGGCATAGTATAATATTGTGAGATGAGAATTCTAAGTAGGGGTAGTCCTCTACAAGGTGGGAGGCTTAAAAAATAGAGGTGCTGGACCCATAGGATTGGTGTAAGCAGACATGGGAAAAGCAAGCAGTAGGAGGCTCAGATTAGAGGGGGATACAGAATTCACTGAGCATGACTGTGGGGCCCAGGAAACCAAGACATTATGACTGGCCTTTGATGGTTCTATCTTTCTTTTGTGCTAGGAAACCAGGGATTAAGGACCATTTGATTGTAATTCCTCTGCAAGAGTAGAACAAGGCACTCATTTTTGTTTGGGTGCAGAGAATATTTTGTTATTTGAATCTTTTGTTGTTCCTCCTATTGTTTCAAGTCTTAATTAAATGCTTTTGCTATTAGATTTGTGTATCTTTTGTATGATCTTGCAGTACAGACTTGCTAGGATAGGGACTTACCTTGTAAATATATGATTGCCCAAATAGCCACATTGAACCATGCTTTTATCTCCTCTGCTTTGGTGTCACTATGGATAGAGAAGGTGAAAAGCTGCTGCTGAATCACAACTTATCCTTCTTCGGTTTCTAGGGCTCCTAGCTGATAGAACTGGGGAGATCCATGAGTCCATGCCAAGGGGCAGAAGTTGTGGGAATTCTGGTCACTGCCGTTCTTTCCCCTAGGAAAGTGACTTCTAGTTCCCCACTTACTTGCTTTTGGGGCTCAGATAGAGTGGAGGAAATGGTTTCATAATTAGTCATTTCTCCCAACCTTTCGGAACTCAGACTTAGGTTTGAAACAGCACATGTGAAAATAGATATAAACAACCCTTCCTAGGTGGCCTCATAATGGAGGGTAATAATCTTTGGGTGGGGATGGTTTTGGAATGGAGACAACTTTTGGATGCCTATAACACATGCAGGAGTGGGGCAAGCTGTGAAAGGAAAGTCCAAGGACCTGTTCTGGCCTCCCTCTTCTACTTGCAGAGGGATTTGCCGTCTCCTAACATCTGGAATTCATCTGGGGTCTTGACAAGTAAATTAGGAGGGAGCTACTGGTCACTTGCAGGGAGGCGCGTGCCCAGAGCAATGATGAAAGAAAGGAAAGAAGCTGGAGAAAATTCTACTCTTGGCTCTACTATTAACTTTCTGTGGGCCTATGGGTCAATCATTTAACTTCCCTGGGCCTCAGCTTCTTCATCTGTAAAATGGAATGAATAATCCTTTCTCTTAAGAGAAACTTCTATTTGGTAGGGGAGACAGTTGGGGGGTAAGGTCTAGTGATGCAAAAATGAAGAAAAATATAATTGTCCCAAAGAAATTTAAAAAATACACAGGAATGCGCAGAAGGAATTTTGGTAGGGGACATGGGCAAATGGAGTTTTGTTGTATTGAATTGAGTATATATACATATATTTTTAAATTATACATAATAGAAGTATATGTATATAGTCTTCTATTCTTGACATATGAAATGCTTGAGTATGTAATTTCACAATAAAAAGAAAATTTATTAAAAAATGATAATCCTTGTTCTAGGCCTGCCAGGGATAATGTTAGTAAATGTAAGGGAGACTGTGATCAGGCATATATTCCAATGATAGCTCTAGGAATTAAAGATTCATTTACCAAAAAGGAGTTAGAACACCTGAAACTCAGTACCATGGCAAATCTCTGCCCTGACCCAAGTAATATTCCAAGACCCATTTAATTTTGCCACATATTCAAAGAATTGGAAATTGAAGGAATTTCCCTCAATTGGGAAACAGCTGAACAAATTGTGGTTTATGATAGTGATGGAATACTCTTGTGCTGTAAGGAATGATGAGCAGGAGGATTTCAGAAAGAGCTAGAAAGATTTCCATAAACTGATGTAGAGAGCAGTAAGCAGAACCAGGAGTACAATGTACTGTGAACTTTAAAATTAATCCACCCTACTTAAGACAGTGCTTTAGGGGAAGATAAAGTTGTAATCTCCTGATTGAACAATGAAGGTACTTAGTTCTCATCTTATAGTGAAGCTAGAATGTTAAGCTAAGTCTATTTTTAGACCTTAATACAAAAAGATGTTAAGTACCTATAAAGGTTAAATTAATCACAAAAAGGTAAAGTAACTAACAAAAGGAGAACTTAACAAAGAAGTGTTAAGTAACTCAAAAATCTAATCAAAGAAGGTGAGAACTAAAGAATGGGCAGTCCTGGAGAAAAGTGTCTGCTGTGATTGAAAATAACATGAAAATTTAAGGGAGGTGACACAAGAGAAAAGATCTTTAAAAGAGGTCTATATGAGCAGCCTGGGGTTTCAGTTCAGGTGGTGGAACTCAGCTTGGAGGAGCTCCCTCAGACAGCTTCCTTGAGACAGTCTGTGGTGACTTGGTTCCTTTCCCTTGGGCTCAGGGAGGCCACTTTGGCCAAGGCCTTTAACTCCTGTTTGGCTCAGCCTGAGCTGGAGCAGTTTAAATTAACTCTTTTCTCTCTCTCTCTCTCTCTCTCTCTCTCTCTCTCTCTCTCTCTCTCTCTCTCTCTCTCTCTCTCTCTCCTCCTTAATTCCTTCTCTCTCTATTAATTAAAATCACCATATTTTCCAGCTGACTTGGGTATTTTATTATTTTGGATTTTCCCTGGCAAACAATTAATTTAGATTTTAAGTCAAAATGCTAAAATTATCCTTACAGTACATAGTAATGGCAATATTGTGAATGATCAACTGTGATAGACTCAGTTACTTCCAGCAATACAATGATCCATGATAATTCTGAGGGACTTAGGAAAAAGAATGCTCTCCACCTCCAGAGAGAAAACTATTGGAGTTGGAATGCAGATGAAAGCCAATTATTTTTCTCTTGTTTATTTGGGTTTATGTTTTGGGGATTTGGTTTTATATGATTATTTACTTACAAAAATGAATAATATGGAAACATGTTTTGCATAACAATACACATATAACCCAGATCAAATTGCCTGCCAGGACCAGGAGAGGGAAGGGAAAGGAGGGAGGGAGATGAGTCTGATCATATAACTTAGGAAAACTTGTGTGGACATTTGTTATTACATGTAACTGGTAAAAAAATAAAATGAAAAAATAAAAAATAATTTTGCCATATGTTATGATAAGAATTGAATGCCTACTAATTCAGACTTATCTGAAATTCACACTCAGAATTTCTGTTTGAATTCAATTCAGGAATTCTCTTTCTGAGAACCCATTGAACTAGACTGTTTAGACCTGATCCCTTATCCCAGAGGGAGGAGGAGAGACACTAGACAGAAACTTTCAGAATGATTGACAAATCCATGAAAGTAGACCTTGATAGCAAAGGAGTGCTTCCAACTTCCATGTTCACCCACTTGTGCATTTCTAAATGCCTGGTTCTCCCTTATCCTGGCCTAGTACATTTGTAAGATATTTCAGCTTTCTTTATCTACCCCAGAATAGAACTGGGCAACTCCTGTCCCCCTAAGGCCACCCTAAACTGGTCTATAATCTGGACAGCGCCAGTTTCCTGGTTATATCTGAGGCTTCTTTTCTTAGAACCAGACCAAGGAAGGTCCTCAAAGTTGGCAATTGGGTGGAAATACATGTATCCTTGTATCTTTTTCATGTAGCGAATGTTCAATTCTTAGTTTATTTGCTATTAATAACTTTGTAGTTATATGAGAGGTGGATGTGACTGTATTTTTGCTCTTTAATTTCTAGAATCAGACTAATAAACCTACTGTGTGTCTTATACTATGAGAGACACTGAAGAAGTAAAGAAGTTCAGCATCTGATTTCTATTCTTCCTAAGAAGATATTTCAATAATCAATAATTTTATTGATTAGATAGAATATATACATGTTGTAGGATTCCAGGCATATACATCTGGAAAATGTGGTTGATGTATTGATATTATATTATACTTGGTCAGAGCAGTTAATGAGACAGCTCAGAGGCCAGAAGAATCTCTGGGCCTGAGCCACAGAGGACTTAGCTGTGGCCTGGTCAAACAGCATTCCAATGCATGATTTATGAGCTGGCCATGCGGTCTTTGTTCTAAGAGTTTGGAAAGAGCGGGCTGAATTTACCCACGCCTCTATCTTGTACATCATTAACATTGCAAACCAATGTGAATCCAATATGTGTTGTTGCATATGTATTATGTACCTCACAGTCATTGCCATAATCTCTCTGTCTCTGACTCTGGCTTTCTGCCATCTGGATAGCTCCTTCTCTGGAGCCCCACTATGATCTCTAAAGACCTTACCCTTTGTTTCCTCCTGCTTGGAAGCTTCTCCCCTGTAACTCTGATTTCTATCCTCACACTTGATCTCTATTCCTATCTAGGAATTCTACATTCCACTTTTCTTGGTTATTTATATCTTCCTTTACTGAATACCCTACAAGGGAAGATATCAGGAACTAGCACCATTCCTTCCCAAACTCTGATCTGTGTGTCTCTCAGTTTATCAACCCTTTCTCCCGACTTCTGTTCTCCTCCTCAAATTACTATTAGGAATTTCTTTTGTGCAGCGGTTGCTGGCCGGTCGCTGTACATGTGAAATGGATAAAGATCCTAAAAGAGGAATGTAAGAACAGCAAGAGATCTCCAAGGTCGTCTTATCCAACACTGTCTTTATGAATGAAGATGAGACCCAAAGGAGAACCTCCTGATTTCAGGTGATTTGAAAGCTGAATATAAGTTAACAATATAACTGGTCATCAAAAAAGTTATTGAAATCTTAGACTACATCAATAGGAGGATAATGTCATGAAGGAGGCAGTGAGGTGGCTCAGGGGTTAGATCCTGAGTCCCAAGTCAGAAAGATCTGAGTTCAAATCTGGAAATTTAGACCAACAGGGTTGAATGACTCACCCAGGGTTACACAGCTAATAAATATCTGAGGCTGAATTTGAACTCAGGTTCTTCTGACTCTAGGCCCAGCACTCTCTCCACTGAACCACCTAGATGCCCTTTGCACTGGAAACCATGCTATAAAAGGCTACTTAGCTTGGAAAAGAAAAGATGGAGGGTTGGAGGAGGAAGAGGGGACAGGATGGTTGTCTTCAAATATTTGCAGAGTTTTTGTGTAGAGTTGGACATATTCTTGCTTGGCCCCAGAGGCCCTAGAACCATGCATACAAAATGACATATTTCAGCTAAATATAAAAAACCAAACAACTTCCTATTAGTTGGAGCCGCCCCAAAATAGAATGAATTGCCTCAGGAAGTAGTGCGTTTCCTGACAAGGGGAACCTTGATACAGACAACTTGTCTGGGATGTGGCAGAGGGATTCAGGGTTTAGTTAGGAGTTGGACCAGATGGCCTCTGAAGGTCCCTCCCCTTTGAAAGCTCTTAGATTCTGGATTGCCCAAGCTTTAGCCTGAAAGTTAGTGGCTGAGTGCAGTGTAGAGCCCTGGTCTGCTTCCTCTTAACCCAAAACTCAGACCATCAAGGACTCAATAGCAAACAAATGCTCTAGGGCAGTGATGGTGAACCTTTTAGAGGCTGAGTGCCCAAACTCAAGACCCTCATGTAGCATGTGAGCTGCCCCCCACTTTACCCCACACAGGGGTGGAAGGAAGTGCTCCCATCAGGCTGCTGGGCAGTGGGGCTTGTGTGTAAGAAATGTCCTTAGGCTCATATGGAGAGGAGGAGATCATCTTCATCCAGCACAAGTGCCATAGGTTTGCCAATATGGCTATAGGGTTTCCAATAAGGAAAAGTGCTATGTATATCTGGGAGGCTACATTTTACTGTAGACAATCTGTGTCAGCTTCTCCCTTTTTTTCTGAGTGTCAATCTGTGTGTAAGCTTCTCCCTTTTGTCCTCCCTTGTGACTGACAGTGTTGTATAGGGGAAAAGACTCTGGGCTTGAAGTCAGAAGACTTAGAATCAAAGCTTGGCTTTATTATTTATCATCTGAATGACCCTAGGGCAGGGGAGTGGCTCAGTGGATAGAGCACTGGGTCTGGAGGCAGGAGGTCCTTGGTTCTAATCTGATTTCATACACTTCCTAGCTGTGTTACCCGGGGCAATTCACTTAACCATCATTGCCTAGCCCTCACCATTCTTCTGTCTTGGAACCAATAAACAGTGTTGATTCTAAAATGAAAGATAAGATTAAAAAAAAAAAACATCAGTGCAGAGCGAGAGGAGCAGAACCAGGAAAACATTGTACACAGAGACTGATACATTGTGGTACAATCGAAGGTGATGGACTTCTCCACTAGTATCAATGCAATCCCTGAACAATCTGCAGGGATCTAAAAAAAAATACTACCCACAAGCAGAGGATAAACTGTGGGAGTAAAAACACCGCTGAAAAGCAACTGCTTGACTACAGGGTTGGAGGAGATAAGACTGAGGAGAGACTCTAAATGAACACTATAATGCAAACTCCAACAACAGGGAAATGGGTTCGAGTCAAGAACACATGTGATAACCAGTGGAATCATGCGTCGGCTATGGGAGAGGGAAAGGCCGGGGGGGGGGGGGGGGGGGAGGGGAGGGGAGGAAAAGAAAACGATCTTTGTTTCCAGTTAATAATGTATGAAAACGACCAAATAAAATAATATTAAAATTTAAAAAAATAATAATAAAATAGAGATAATAATAGTAAAAAAAACAAAACATCAGTAACCAGACCTTCATCTCAGCTGAGCTCAATTTGGTATCACCTCATACTGTCTGGCTCTCTACTAGAAAAGTTTCCTCCAAATTAATTTTTTTAAACTTTTGCCTTGCCTTTAGAAGAACACTAAGGGGTAAGCAATGGGGGTTAAGTGACTCGCCCAGGGTCACACATCTAGGAAATGTCTGAGGTCAAATTTGAACCCAGGACCTCCCAGTTTTAGGCCTGGTGCTCTAGTAAGCCACCTAGATGCCTCACCCCATTTTGTGTTTAAATAACCCTGGATTCTCAGAAAGTAAGCATGGAGCATATTTCCTGGAAGGCAGCATAGTGTAATAAAGCTGGCCTCAGAGTCAGGAAGACCTGAGTTTAAATCCCGCCTCTCACAAATCCTGTGGGACCCCTGAGTGCCCTGGGTCAGAAGGGTCAAACCCTTGGCCTTCAAAACTCCCTAGAGGACTAAACCAGATAAAAATGTAATTGGGAAGTGTTTCACAAGAGGAATAAAATGGCAGTTCCTTGTTGATAGAATTCATTCGGGTTTGGATGTTTCAGTCTGATTCCTCATGATCCCATTTGAGGTTTTCTTGGCAGAGATACGGGAGGGGTTTGCCATTTCCTTCTCCAGCTCATTTGACAGATGAGGAAACTGAGACAAACAGGATTAAGTGACTTGCCCAGGGTCACACAGTCAGTGTCTGAGACCAAATCTGAACTCAACTCTAAGTCCTGCCTTCTATCCTCTAATTAACTAGCTGTTTATAGATAATATTAACTTGTGTTTTTCTAAGCTCATATGTGCCCACAGTGGATCCCTTTCTCTCTGACACCACTGCTCTAGGCAACTTTCTAAGAGGCTAAGTTGCAGAGAGGTGCCAACTGGCATCTGTAAGGGAAGTTCCTTACTGGGAGCTTCTTAGACTAATGAAATTACAGGTTTAGCTTCTAGCCTTTATGTCCTTGGCACTTATAGTTAATAACAATAGCTAATATTTATAAAGCTCTTACTATGTGCTACAAACCCTGCTAAGAGTTTGATGATGATCTAAATTTGATCCTCACAACAACCTTGGGAGGTAGGTGCCTTATTATCCCCGTTTTACATATGAGGAAACGGAGGTAAACAGAGATTAAAGTGGTTTATCCATGGTAATGTGTCATACAATTAGTGCCTGAGGCTGGATTTGAACTCAGGTCTCACTGACTTCAGGTCTAATGCTTTACCCACTGCTCCACATCCTTGACCCAAGCACTTAATTCTTCTTTTTTAACTTTCCTTTCCTTCTTAGCATCAATACTGCGTAATAATTCCAAGGCAGGAGAGCAGTAAGGGCTAAGCAATGAGGCTTAGGTGACTTGCCCAGGGTCACACAACTAGGAAATGTCTGAGGCCAAATTTGAATCCAGGACCTCCTATTTCAAGGCCTGGCTCTTAATCACTGAGCTACTTAGTTGCTTCCACATGGCTAATTCTGAATTCCTCTGTAAGGGAGAGAGGAATGAAAGAAAAAAGTAAATATAAATATAAAAGAGTTGTTCTTATGCATGCTTGAGGAAATAGCTAGAATCGGACTTGAATTTGTTTTTTGGCTAAGGAAAAAGTAGGGAAAAAACTTCACTCTTGTGTTGGGTCATTAAAGTTCAAGCACATGGTCCAATTTGTAGAGGTTGATGAGAGCAGCTAATCACTCACCAAATCTTTTTGAAGACTGCTATATGTGTGTGTGTATATGTATGTATATATATATATATATATATGTATCCTTGCATTAGGGGCTGGGAAGGATAGGGAAAAAAGCCTGCTTTCTTTTCCTTTTTTTAAACCCTTACCTTCTGTCTTAGAATTGGCATTGTGTATTGGTTCCAAGGCAGAAGAAGAGTGGTAAGGGCTAGGCAATGGGGGTTAAGTGACTTACGTGCAAAGGGTCACAGGGCTGGGAAGTGTCTGAGGCCAGATATGAACCCAGGACCTCCCATCTCTAGACATGGCTCTCAATTCACTGAGCCACCTCACCACCCTCAGATTCTGCTTTCTAAAAGCGTGTAGCCTAAGGAGTCAAGACATATACCTATGAAAAAGTCATAGGTCACTGATCATAGATTCAGAGCTAGAAGGGCTCCGAGGCCATGGAATCCAACTTTCTGATTTTATTTTATTTTTTTTTAAAGATATATTTTACCAGTTACATGTAATAAAAATTTTCTACATGTTTTCTGAAGTTATAAGATCCAAAATGTCTCCCTCCCTTCCCTCCCCCTTTCCAGAGATGGTAGCAATTTGATCTGGGTTATACATGTATTATCATACAAAACTCATTTCCATATTGTTCTTTATTGTAAGAGAATACTCACATAAAACCACCCCCACCCCCAATAAAAACCCACATAAACTAAAGTGAAAAATTGTATGCTTTGATTTGCATTCTCACCCCAACAGTTCTTTCTCTGGAGGTGGATAGCATTCTCTACCATAAGTCCTCTGAATTGTCCTGGATCATTTTATTGCTGAGAGTAACTGAGTCTATCACAGTTGATCATTGTATGTTCCCGTATACAATGTTCTCCTGGTTCTGCTTATTTCACTCTGCATCAGTTCATAGGTCTTTCCAGCTTTTTCTGAGGTCATCTTGCTTATCATTGCTTATACTATAATAGCATTCCATCACCATCATATACCACAATTCATTCAGCCATTCCCCAATTCAACTTTCTCATTTTAGAGAAACTGAGGATCAGAGAGATTAAGTAATCTGTCTGAGGCCACCCAGACAAATGGAAGATTCATTTACTTGATCCGACAGATTAAATAGGGAGTCAGTGTAGGTTACTGAGCCTGGTAGGGATGTGATGTTTTAGGAGAGGGCAGACTCCCTGACTCCAATTCCAGTGTTCAGGGAAAGAACAATATTTTATAGTGCCTCATACATAGTAGGTTTTCAATAAATACTTGTTGAATAAATCAAGGAATGATTGAAGGAAGTCAAAGGACTCAAATAAGGTGTACAATTATTAACGTTGATAGGATTTCAGAGGAACAGAAGATCTTGGCTGTGTATAGTGGCCAGGGGGAAAAGATGGGATTTGGGTCCTTCTCCCTACCTCCATTAGCACTAATGGTCCCTAGAGCAAAGCTATATCTCTCCCTCTCAGGATTACAGAGGTACGATAGTGAGACTGAAAGTTCTCTAGTGCTATTGGCTCAAGCCTCCATTCCGGTATTTTCTCTCCAAAGTTAATCACATTTGATTAATAGCTGAAGTTTCGTTTAACCAATTAATATGTTAGCTTTTACAAAGAAATATTTACTGAAAGATATAATAAGAACAGAAGGAAAAACTATTTTTCCCAACAGCAGGGGACATACTCTTCCCTACATCACCTTGATCTTTGGGGAGAATGGGTTCAAACTTAATAGCAGTTTCTTCTAGAGTATTAGACCCATTCAATTTATTTTTAGTTTTATTTTTAATTTAAAATTTTTTATTTTCTCAATTACGTATAATAACAATTGTTAACATATGTTTTCTGAAATGATAATATCTAAAATTTCTCCCTCCTTCCCTTCCTTCTGTTCCCCCTCCCTGAGATGGTAGGCAATTTGATCTGGGTTGTACATGTATGATCATGCCATACATACTTACATTTTAGCTGTGTTGTAAGAAGCTCATTTAAAAAATATTTTATTTTCCCTAATTACATATAAAATGTGTCTGATATTTTCCAAAGAATATTGAGCTTAGAATTCTCTCCCTTCCTTCCTTCCTCCCTCCTTCCCTCTCCCTTCCCCCTATTGAGATGGTAGGCAATCTCATCTATATTTTACATGTTGTAAAAATAGACTCGAATCCAGGACTTCAACCCCCAGAAGTCTGTGCTCCACTTCCCCAGAATGCTTTGTAATCTCACTGAATTCTCACCTGGGACGAGAGCAAAATATTATTTAAGGGTTCTCCGCCGTAGGTGGGGTCTCTTTTTTTTCTCTTTTGGACTTCTGCTTCGGAGCACACAGAGCTCTCCACCTAGCAGGCAAGATGTGAGTGGTTGTGAATAGGCTCTCTGGGCCTAGCCACGTGCTTTTCTTACTTGTGTTTTCTTTATATTTTAATCTTTGATAAACCTCATAAAAATATAATACTCCTTGCAGAGAGAAACTAATTTCTATCTTGCCTCAGTCTCCCCTAAATTTTAATCTTTACAATGTGCAATCACATAAAACATTTTTCCGCATTCATACCTTTCTGGAAGGAAACTCAAATTAAAAAATGAAGAAAGTGAAAAATATTATTGAATCATGACAACAGCTCGGTCAAGTAAGCGGTGCTATTATTATCATTCCCATTTTAGAGTTGAGGAAACTGAGGCACATAGAAATTAAGTGACTTGGTGAGGAGAGCCCACACAATTGGAAATTGATGTGTGATTTGAACTCACATCTTCCTAACTCCAGACTTACCCTGAAGAGGTAGGGGATCACACAGCTTGAATAGGTCCAAATTTCATATAGCATAGCACAGCATACACATAGATCACGTATTAAGTACTGGAGGTCACATTTGAACTCATATCTTCCTGATTCCAGGCCCAGTACTCTACCCATTGTGCTACCTAGCCTCTTGAAGTGAGAAGACTTGAATCCTCTCTTCCACCCCGAGAAAACTGTAGCAACTATTCATCAACACCAAAGAAGGAAAAGATCTGATCTTTTGGTTAATGGTTTTGTAAGCATTGTTAGTTCCATCTCACCAGCTAAGTGAAGGACCCTCTTTTTTTTTTTTTAAATCCTTACTTTCTGCTTTAGAATCCATACTAAGTATTGGTTCCAAGGCAACTAGAGTCAAGTGACCTGCCCAGGGTCACACAGCTAGGAAGTGTCTGAGGTAAAATTTGAATCCAGATCCTCTGGTCTCCAGGTCTGGCCCTCTATCCACTGAGCCACCTAGCTGCCTCCATTGATTATGCTTTGATAGCGATATGAAAAAGGGATGGGTCTATGGTTTTAGGGAGCTTCCAGATGAGAACTTTCTCTAACAATGAAGTTGGCACCTTCTCTTCAATTTTTCATTCCAAAGTGTTGCCTAAATCACCAAGATTATGTGCCTTGTCCAGGGTCATAGGAACAGTATGTATCAGATACAGGACGTGAGCCAAGGTTTTGCTGATCAATGCTTCTCTATCTGCTATACTTATCTGCCTCTTTAAAAAAAAAAAAGGAAATTATTTTTATACCCAAGAAGAAACCAAAGGTACTGAGCCTTTGGGGCAGCTAGGTAACTCAGTAGAATACCAGGCATGGAATCAGGAAGACCTGAGTTCAAATCTGGCCTCAGATACTTACTAACTGTATGAACCTGGGTGAGTCACTTAACCCTGTTTGCCTCAGTTTCCTTATATGTCAAATGAGCTGGAGAAGAAAATGGCAAACCACTCCAGTATCTTAGCCAAGAAAACTCCAAATGGGGTTGCTTGAAGAGTCAGACATGACCAAAATGTGGCAATGTAGAAGGCACTACCCAGATACCCTAGAACAAATCGACCAATCATGAGTAACCTGACTAAAGCTGCACACCATTGTTGTTCTGATGCTTGCTCAGTGATTGCACCTCTGGATTCCTCTTGCTCTTTCTGCCAGTTTCTGTTCTTCCTTCCTGCCCCCGGGGGAAGGAGCCTGGTGGGACCAGACTGTCTCAGGCTGAATTGTGCGGTCTGGATGATAAATATGATGAGGATTCTTTTTGCACTACATGAAGTTATCCCAGTGAATGCTTGCTTACAGAGTAAAATACACAGACATTTTTGTTTGTATATACTCTGTCTCCCCCATAAACGAAGACCTCCTCCAGAGTGGGGACTCTTTCTCCTGTTAGACCTAGAAGCCTCTGAGGCCCAGGATCATGCCTCCTCTCCCTAGATCCAAGTACAGGCACTCAACAACATGGCACAAGGGGGCGTGAAGGAGAATGGAGAACTTAGCAAGATCACAGAATTTAGAAGTGGAAGAGACCTTAGAAATCATTTAGTCCATGCTTTTATTAAAACTGAGAAACAGATATAAAGTGGCTGGTCCTAGATAAAACAGCGCCAAATGGCAGAACTGGGATTTGAACCTGTGTCACCTCTCATCTTACAGATGGTGAAATTGATAAACAGAGGTAAAGCGAAGTGTGTTTTCAGTTATATCGATATTAAATAGCGGAGATGGGATTTCATGGGGCAACTGGGTGGTGCAGTGAAGAATGTCAGATCTGGAGTTGGGAAGATTCATCTTCCTGAGTTCAAATCTGACCTCAGACACTTATTATCTGTGTGACCCTGGGTAAGTCACTGAATCCTGTTTATCTCCATTTCCTCAATAACTGGAGAAGGAAAGAGGAAACCACTCCAGCATCTTTACCAAAAACACCTCATGGGGTTATGAAGAGTCAGAAAAGACTCAACAACAACAACAAAAGGGATTTTTTATTTTTTTATTTTAGAGATTTTTATTTGAGATTTAGGATTCTTCTTTCTCTCAGGCTGCCTCTCTGCTTGCAGTCCAGGGATTCAGCCCCAACAAGCTTGCCTCATCCACAGAGGCTCCATTGCTTTCTGGGGAATTTGCCCTCCTCTCCCCCTCTTCAGGTTGTCTCATCCCTCTTGTGGTAGATAAACTCTCTGTGACCCAGTGAGGGCCTGAGTGAGGACCCAGTTCTCACCTGTGAAAATAACAGCATTTCTCTTCAAGGCTTCTGACTCAGCTGCAGCGACAATGCCGTCATCCAGATTCTCATCCTGGTCTCATGCTATTTAACAAGCACTGGTAGGGAGGTCTGTCCCTTACCAGCATTTATGGCTTGCAAATGTCCTGCGATGACTCTCCTCTCATCAGAAATCAGCTAAGGAAGATGAAGCCACCACCATTCCAGCAAAGTTGTCCTGGACAGCGTCGTTCTTTTTTTGAACTCTCACCTTCCATCTAAAATCAATACTATGGTTGGTTCCAAGATAGAAGAGTAGCAGTGGAGGTTAAGTGACTTGCCCAGGGTCACACAGGTAGGAAGCATCTGAGGTTACATTTGAACTCAGGACTTCCCATCTCCAGGCCTGCCTCTTCATCTACCCAGCCACCGAGCTGTCCCCTGAAGATCGTAATTCTTACACAGATATGAATTCCTGTGTTCACACCGACACTCCAGTGTTAGAACACACACACACACTCTCACACACACAAACACTCTCAGACAATCACTATACTTATTCTAAATTGGGGAAAATCCAGGAGTGGAACAGGAGGAACAACTGGGGAGTGAAAATGGCATGAGAGAGGGAATAAGAAACCAACTTGAATGGAGTTAGATGGCTTTTGCCAGGGAGTAGCAAAACATAAATTTGGGGGCCAGGTTGTTCAATGACAAGCAGAGTTTGTCTTTGAGCTCATACCAGGATTATAACATATTATGATTCTTTAATTTCATTTGGTAGGCAGTAGGGAGCCAGTGTAGGTTCTTAAGCAGGAGAGTAACAAAATGAAAACAATGTCTTCAGAAGTGGCAGTCCCAGAAAGGGTCCTCTTTGCACCAAGTCTCTCCTTTCCCATGTTTTTTGGTTCTAGAATTACATTTTAGACAATCTATCTGACACCCCAATATGTATGGATGAGAGACTCAGACGTCCGAGTGTCCGGAAAGAGCCGTCTACCCCCAGGGCTCTGGTATCTCCAGGACCTTGGGAAGAATGTTTATCAAAGAATTGTTTATGTGGCAGCCTCTCCTTCCCCACAGACAGCAGATATAATATCTGGGACTGCTCAGGCAGGGCCATTGTCCCATTTCTCTGTGGGGAGGCCACGTGTTTAGCTTATTTCCCCGAAACATAAACTCCCAGAGATAAGGCATCGTTCTGGCTAGACGCTATTTTCCGTAGGGCCAGGAGGACATTTAATCCGGCTGCATCTACAAGGCCCTGTTTACTAAGGAAAGTCATTCAAATAAATTTATGGCCCAGATTGTCCTGTTGGTGGGAGAGGGTTGGTGAATGGAATCAAATCTCAGGGACATGATGCTTCACTTCCACCAGAGGGCGCAATCTGTCAACCAGTCAGACATCTCTTTTGTGCTGAGCCTTATGGAGAAAATGGAACAGAGTTAGAGAGCTCCTCTCTTCCAGAGCTCCTTCATCTTTTCCTTGAGAGTCTGGTGAAGGGGATAGCGAGGTGGATACGTCCTAGCTGTGTCACTCTGGGCAAGTCACTTAACTCCCATTGCCTGGCCCTTGCCATTCTTCTGCCTTGGAAGCAATACACAGTATTGAGAGGAAGAAAGGAAAGAAAGAAAGGAAGAAAGGAAGGAAGAAGTGAGGGGAGGGAGGGAAGAGAGAAGGAAGGAAGAAATAAAAAAGAAAAGGAGGAAGGGAGGAAAGGGAGGGAAGAAGGAAGGAAGGCAGGAAGGAGAGAGGGAGGGGAAAGAAAGAAAGAGGAAGGCAGGAGGAAGAAGAGAGGGATAGGAAGGAGGAAGGAAAGAAAGAAAAAAGAAAAGAAGGAAGAAGTGAGGGGAGGGAAGAAAAAGAAGGGAGGAGGAAGTGAGGAAGGGAAGGAAGGAAAAAAAGAAAGAAAATAAGTCTAGTGAAACCTACAGACCAGAGTAATGCTTTTAAATAATATAACACAAAATATAGAGGATTACAAAAGAAATCAATTATTTTGAAATACTATTTTTATTTTTCTTTATTTTTTAAACCCTTATCTTTTGTCTAAGACTCAATAATGAGAATCAGTTCCAAGGTAGAAGAATGATGGGCTGGACAATAAGGGTTAAGTGACTTGCCCAGAGTCACACAGTTAGGAAGTGTCTGAGTCAAATTTGAACCCAGAATGTCCCATCTCTTAAGCTCTCTATCCATGGAGCCACCTAGATGCCCCTCTCTGTATCTGTCTAGCTTTTAGTGTTGCTTGCTCTCTAAAGTGACAACTAACCTAATAAATCAACCTATGTTAATGGATTATGTTCAAGTTACTTCATCTCTGAGATAGTCTCTATATTTTTCATTTTAAACAAGGACCTTCTGGAGACAATCACCTTTCTTCTATGTGACCACCATGGACCATTTAGTGGCTATTTATCACTTGTCTTATCTCATTAATCAAATGAAAGCTTTTTATTTACTTTTGTGTATAGATCTAGGCTCAAGAGGAAGGAGAATGTGTATGGCAGCAGCATCTGGCTACCACAGAACCCCAAGGCAAGTGCCTGCTACCATATTAGGATTTTTTCTTCTTTTAAACCCTTATCTTCTGTAGTGTCGATTCTAAGACAGAAGGAAGACAAGGGCTTGACAACAGGGGTCAAGTGACTTGCCCAGGATCACACAATTAGGAAGTATCTGAGGTCAGATTTGAACCCAGGCCTTCCTAACTCCAGGCTTGGTACTCTATCTGCTATGCCAACTAGCTGCCCTGCCATATTGGTTTTGATACTTACTATAAACTCTTCTGCCTGGCTTGCCATTCTCTGGTTACATCTAATGTTGTACAAGGTCTTTTCTTCCTCTGCTACCTTATCTGGGCTTTCTTTGTAGCCAGGCCAGAGCCTTCATTGTACTCATATATAGGAATAAATGTTATCGAATACAAATTTCATACAGTTTTTGATCTCAACTCATCCATGGAACTAGAAGAAGCCTCAGAGACCATCTGGTTTAACCACCTCATTTTATAGATGAAGAAACTAAGGCATAGGATTTAAATGATTTGCCTGAAGACATACCGATGAGGGGAAATGGTAAGATTTGAACCTGGGTCATCTGACTCCAAATTCAGCACTGTTTGCCACATTTCCTATATTTGCTTACACTGTTTCCACATGGAATATCTACCTCCTCCCCATCCCTAACCATCTCTTCACTTGTCCTAAATCCTCTTCATCCTCTAGGGTTCAGCTCCTGTTTAGCTTCCTCCATGGAATCATTGCCTAGCAGAGTTCAGAGGCCATCTGTTCAAGAATCCTCTTTACAACATACCTAACCCAACAGAGGGGTGGTCCAGCCTTCACTTGACAGCCTCTTTGGAGGGTGGAATAATAATAATTGGCATTCACATAGCAGTTTAAAGTTTGCAGATCGATCGATGAGCATCAATCACAATAGCTCTTGAGATGTGTGTGTGTGTGTGTGTGTGTGTGTGTGTGTGTTCTATTTTACAGATGAGAAAATGGAAATGGAAAGGTTATTTGCCTTGCCCTAGGGTCACACAGCTGATAGGAATCAGAGTCAAGATTTGAACATAGATCTTCCTGACTCTGAGTCCATCATCCCACTGCCTTTTCCATGGAGCTACCACCTTTCAGTGCAGCCCATTCTAGCTTTGGATCATTCAAATACCAGCCCATATTATTTTTAATCATAATAATTGTCAAACTTATAGCAGTGTGTCCTATTGAATAAAGATCCAACCTCAAAGCCCTGAGACCAGAGTTCAAGACTGACCTTTGACACAGACTAGCTGTGTGACCCTGGTAAAGTCACTTCTAAAGTCTATCAATGTCCCTTGGCAACTCTCTAAGACTTTAAATGGAAGGTGTTAGGGTCCGGGAAAAGGGAAAGTGCTAAATTACTTTGGGAAAGGCAATTAAGTTTCCTTTCCTGGGAGTTCCCTACACCAGTGAAATTATAGGTTCAGTTGTAATCCCTATTTAAGGTTTAGAAACAGTTTTACTGGATTGAAAGCCAGGTTTAGAGGCAGGAGATCCTGGGTTTAAATTTGACCTCAGACACTTCCTAGCTATCTGGGCAAGTGCCACTAGCCCTTATCACTCTTCTACCTTGGAAACACTACATAGTATTGATTCTAAGACCAAAGATAAGGGTTTAAAAAAAAAAAAAGAACCACTTTTACTTACCATACTGTGAGGTCTAGCTATAGGCATTAGTATGCCCATTTTACAGATAAGGAAATTGAGGGTTAATGAGGCAAAATGCATAAGTAAATATCAGAGCTAGGGCTTAATTAAGCCACATCTTCAGTGTACTTTCCACTAACCACATTCCCCCTCTGATCAATCCCATCCTTTAACATCTAGGATTTCTATGGTCAGAGACAGCTAGGAGACACAGTAGATAGTGTGCCAGTCAGGAAGGTTGACAAGTCTGGACAAGTCATTTAACTGTATTTACCTCAGTTTCCCCATCTGTCAAATAAGCTAGAGAAGGAAATGGCAAACTACTCCAGGATCTTTGCCAAGAAAATCTCAAATAGAGTCAGGAAGAGTCAGACAGGACTGGAAAAATGACTGAACACACACACACACACACACACACACTATAAATGGAAGGGAAGGGAAGGGAGGGGAGCTATTCTAGGACCCAGGAGAACCCAAATTCCCTCAGGGTGGGGGCCTGGCAGCTGAATGGAGGGAGGAGTGGGCCCTGTGCCTACATTGCAGAGATTCTGGACTTCTTGCAGACTAAACGTTGCATTCACAAGGTGTGATTACATCATCTGCACCTCAGCACCTGGGGACTCAGCTTTGGAATCAGCTTCAGCAAAGGCTTCTATCAGCCTACCCTGATCCTCCTTTCTGCTTATTCAGTGGAATTAGAGAGTGGTGTTGGGGAAACAAGAAATGAGCCTCTGAGCACTTCACAGTTTAGTCACATTGGTCTATTTGTGATTCCTCATCTACTATGCTCCTTCTCTTGTCATATCATCCCACTTGTTATCACCTGTGCCTGGAATGCTCTCCCTCCTCATCTCTGGCTTCTTATAATCCCTACTTTCCTACAAGACAGCTCATTTGGCACTTCTTCAAGGAGTCTTTTCTGCCTCCCCCCAGATACTCACGACATTCCCTCTTAAATTGTTATTAAGTTGTTTTCAATCAAGTCCTTCCTTACTTAATTTGGAGTTTTATTAGCAGAGATACTAGTTTGCCATTTCCTTTTCAGGCTCATCTGACAGATGAGGAAACTAAGGCCAACCGGTTAAGTGACTTGACCAAGGTCACAAAGCTAGTGTCTGGGGTTACTTTTGAACCCAGAAAGATGATTGAATCTTCCTTACTCCAAGCCAGTAGTCTATCCTCTGCACCACCTAGCTTCCAAAGTTACCTAGTATCTACTTTGTTATTTATCTCCAAATTGATTGTTCCTGTTAGAATGTAGCCTCCCTTGAGGGCAAGGACTGTTTGCTGTTTCTTTGTATCACTAGCTCTTAGTCCAAAGCCTACCACATATGTATGGGGTGCTCAGGGAAGGGTAGTACCTCTGGTATGGCAGGCTTGTCGTGCCCTCCTAGGGCAGCTCTCCAGCCTCTGACCCTCACCTGACATCCAGCTCTCACTTGTGGCTCCCAGTAGCTGCTAGCATGCGGCAGCGGCCACACCCCGGGCAACGGCTTCGACAGGCCGGCTAAACCTTGTGAGGGTAGCCATCAGGTCGACGTCGACCCCTGGTGAACCAGGGCTTTGCTCACCCAGCATGTGAAGACTGCTTCGGCTGAACAGACGGAAGAAACCAATAAGAAAGTTCAATGGCTGAGATGGCGACGCAGCAAAGCACTGTGGAGTGCTCAGGGCGTGTTGGAGCACAAAAGACAACACGGCCATCCAATGCAGCTGAGGAAGTCTCCACTGGACCCAGGCTTCCAACGCCGAGAGAGTGGGACTGTCTCTGTGCATCGACTTTTCCACTTAAATCTTCATGCACAAGTGTCTTTGTGCACAAAAACGCACAAAGACAATCGTCATCCTCCGTTCCAGAGACAACCAACAACAACCACATAAAAAGAACTCAAATATTTGTTGATCTGATGCAGGCAATTAGCAACCACAATCTCAAAGGACTGAAAGAGAAGCAAGAAACCCACCTCCAGACACAGACATGATGGACTCAAGACATTTCGGAGGACACCAATGTACAATTTATTCTGCTTGGATATACATATTTGTTATTGTCCCCCCACCCCCTTCCAGTTGGAAGAGGGAAGAGCCTGGAGAAAGTTACCTTTCAAAGAATAAAAAGGTCATTAAAGCATTTTTAAAAACATACAAATAGACTTTTAAAACAATTATCATAAGAGATGTGTGGGGAAGAGAGTAGGGTTACAGGGGAATAATTAGGCAATATAAAAACATAGGAAGCCAATGAGAAATTTAATTTATGAGCAGCTAGATAGCCCAGTGGATAGAGTGCCAGGGCTGGAATCTGGACATCCTGGGTTCAATTTTGGCTTCAGACACTTCCTAACTGTGTGACCCTGGGCAAGTCATTTAACCCCCATTGCCTAGCCCTTGCCATTCTATCTTAGAGTTGTTACTAAGAAAGTAAGGGTTAAAAAAACACTAAATTATTATTTTAAAAGCACAGAAGGAGGGTTAGGAAGTAGACAAGCAGGACAGCTTTGAAAATTGCATGTTAGATTTTCATAAAGATAAATGACTTTGAAAGACTTAGGTCACAAAGTGACCAATCACAATCCCAAGGATTCATGATAAAAATATGCTACCCATCTTTAAATGATAGACTAAAAAAACAACAAAACAAAAACCAAACCTTACCTTCTGCTCACTATCAATTCCAAGGCAGAAGAGTGGAAAGGGCGTGACAGTGGGGGTTAAATGATTTTTCCCAGGGTCACACAGCTAGGAAGTATCTGAGTTCAGATGTGAACCCAGGTCTTCTTGACCCCAGGCCTGGTGCTTTATCCACTGGGCTACCTAGCTGCCTACTATACTTGGCAATTTTTTGTTTGTTTGTAATTTTAACCTTTCTATTCTTAATTAGAATCAATACTGTGTATTGGTTCCAAGGTAGAAGTGTGGCAAGGGCTAGGCACTGGGGGTCAAGGGATTTGCCCAGGATCACACACACTGCTAGAAAGCATTTGAGACCAGATTGAAACCCAGGTTCTCCCAACTCTAGCTGTTACTTGTGCTACCTAGCTGCCCTCTAGATGATAGATTAAGTGAGAGACTCAGCGTGTAAGTGAGAGAGTAGGCAGTGACTGAGGCATATATATTCTTTTGGGGGAGCTGACCTGGTTAATGTGGGACTTTGTTTTGCTTGATTATTTGTGCCTGTAACAGGTTTTGTTTTTCTTGCTTTCTCAAAGGGAATTGGGAAGGAAAGATGCAAGTGAAATAATGAAATCCTGAAAAGAAAAGAAAATTGAATTAAAAAAATTCTTGAAAAAAATAAAATGACATATTGTATTTATTATATACTTGAAAGAAAAGGCAAGTTTTGGGTAGTTGCCTTTTTTCTCTTCTTTGTATATAGAAATGCTCATTTTATTAAATTCAGAATGAGTGAGTAAATGAACAAACAATTATTGTTGATTGTTGATAAAAGAGCTGTAGGGGAGCAGAGTAGGGTACCAAGAAGAGCATCAGCTCATTCCCAGGCAGGGTTTATGGATGTTTAGTTACCTTTATGATTTTACATAGTGAGTTGAAGATAAGGAAGATACAGTAGGAATCTGACATATTTATTACATCGTTATTTATTTTGTGTTGTTTGGTCCCTATCTATTATTTAATTGGCTAGGGATCCTTGTGAACAAACTCTTCCCTAATGTAGACCAGCAAATTTTCCATAGCTTATGGTCTTCAAGTATTGCCTGTAGGATGAAGAGGTTAACTAATTTCCTTGGATTCACACTGTCAACCTGAAGGAAAAAAACAAACTACCAAAGTAGTTATAATAGAACACATTTTTAATCCGGCCAAGGGAGACAATGCTCTTATGAGCACCAAGCAGAGCTACCATCCTGGAACTCTGGGAACAAGGTCTCTGGGAAAGACACCCATAATAGGAATTTCTACTGAACTGTAGAACTCAAGGTCTTATGTATACCACTAGGGAGTATATGAAAGGATGTACAACTGATTGGTTACCTAAGGGCCAAGGAAAGATGGTATAGCCAAAGGCTAGTATACTTGGGAGCAGCCTCCTTACAGTAAGAGAAACTGAGATGAGAAAAAAAGTACTTGAGATTTGATTATATTCAGCTAATTCTATCTAGAATGATCAACAGGTGCCTTAGAGTTTATTGTTCAGTCTTGACAAATCTAGTAATCCTATCTAGGTTGATCAAGGGGAACTTGAGGGTTTCATTAAAAAAAGAAAAAAGAAGTTCAATATATATCCAGGGTGTGACAGAGCCTTGTACACTTAGATCTTGTAAATTATTTTGCACTTATGCTGTATATAGCTTGCTTCATATATTTGCTAGCTTGTGGTCTCTCCCATTGGGCTCCTTGAGGACAGAGATTAACTTTTGTCTCTTACTATATCCCTAGCATTTATCAAGTGGCCAGCACACAGTAGGTGCTTAATAAATGTTGATTGATTGATCCATAGAAAGAGATAGAGATTGGAAGGGGAAGCAGAGTATTGGGAGAGGGAGTCCCAGAGGATGCTAGGGACCAGGAGTGTTCTGGCATTGTTGAGACTTGTTTGTCCTCCAGGCCAGACTAAAGGAGGTGAGAGAATTACAGAGAAGTCTGAATGTACCTGCCAATGATTTTAGTGACTACAGCATTCATTGCCAGGAAGTTCTTCCCTATGCCTAACTGAAATTCTCCATGCTGTAGCTTTCCTCAAACAATGTTACAGCTGGCCCGCATCCTCCAGAGAATTTGCCTTTCTAATCTCAACCATTAGCCTCATTTTTCATTTTGCCCCCTAGTGGCCTCCTTCTCAGCACTAATACCTTCATGGCTGTAGCTTTCCCCTGCTACCCAGAATGTATCCAGTGCCAGTTTCTCTAGGTACTTAGTGAATGGAAGTTGAGGTTAATATCAGGCCTGAAGAATAATAGATTAAGAGCTGGAGGACAATTTGGGCATACCCATTTTCCTCTCCCTCCCACCTATCTCTGGTTGATCCTTTCTAGTTTGCTGAATACCTGAGATCAGAGGTAGGAAGGTCAGGAGTCTTTGTAAACAAAGGATTACTCTTTAGGTAGGGGAATAAGGAAGGATACATTTGAAAATGAAAGAAATACCTTTAAAAACTGTCAATGGAAAATCTTAGAAAGATGGAAGAAAAGTGAAAAAGGAAGGAAGGAAAGAAGAAAAAGAAGAAAACAAGGAATGAAGGAAGAGAGAGAAAGGAAGGGAGGAAGAGAGAGAGAGAGAGAGAGAGAGAAAGAGAGAAAGGAAGGTAGGAGGAAAGGAGAGAGGGAGAGAAAAAAGGAAAATGGAGAATGCAGCCTCTAATTATCTTAAAAACTTGAACAAATCATTTTCCCTCTTTGGGTCTTGGTTTCTACAATGACGAAATGAGAGAGTTGGAGTAGATGACTTCTTTAGGTTCCTTCTGGTACTAACATTCTTTGATTCTTTTCTTTTATCCTTCAAAGAGAAAATGTGGGAATATTTATATGATGAAAAGATGATCTTTGATCTTATCTCCCAGAAGGTTCTTTATAATTTCCCCTTACAATTTCTTTTCTTTTTCTTTTTTGGTGGGGGGCCTTGCAGTATAGGCATGCATTTTATTTTATTTTTTATAAATATCTTTTATTTTCATATCACTTTCATTTCCAAATATATTTTTCTCCATTTCCTTCCTGGAGAGCCATCTCTTATTTGAAAAAATACTATTTTAAAAAGAAGGAAAAAGTGCAGTTTGGCAAAACTAACCAACAGCTCAACTGTATCTTTTAGTATGTGTGATCTTCTATGCCCACAATCTCTTCTGACTGCAAAGAAGAGAGAGGTATGTGTGCATTTCAGGGCAGCTCTGCTTGGCATCTACTATAGATTTTAAAAGATAGACCTCTTCACTTACAAAAATGAACAATCTAGAAATATGTTTTGTGTGATAATAAATGTACAACCCAGATTGAATTGCTTGCCAGCTCTGGGAGTAGGAAGGAAGAGGGAAGGAGACAATTTGGATCATATAACTTTAGAAAACTTATGTGGAAATTTATTATGTGTAATTGGTTAAAAATTTTTTAAAAATTTAATGTTAAAAAAAGATAGGCCTCTTTATTGGA
This sequence comes from Monodelphis domestica, assembly GCF_027887165.1. NCBI lineage: Eukaryota > Metazoa > Chordata > Mammalia > Didelphimorphia > Didelphidae > Monodelphis > Monodelphis domestica. The sequence continues at coordinate 157,318,000 of NC_077227.1, forward strand.
TCAGTCTTAAATTTATAGTCCCATTTTGGGAAGAGGATCTCTTTTCACAAAAAAAAAAAAGTCTCCCAGGAAGAGGAAAGGGAGGCTTATGATATATTTCAGAGCTGGAGATACATGTATATTTTTAAAGATACCTTTTTAAAAAGTTGTCTCCTAAAACTGGATCCAGAGGTGGGGTTACTTCCCCAGCAGTCTCTTGAATAACTGGGAGTGTAGGTGGAATATATAGCTTAGACGCCCTAGACAGGTCAGCCATTAGAGACGTGCTGTACCATACATGAAAGCCAGGTGAAAAAAGAAACATTGGTGACAGAGAGGAAGAATGCAGTCATCTGAAAAATCACAGATGATGGATGGGGGGAAAGTGCTTCATTCTTCCCAGTGAGAGCTTGGTATCTGACTCCCCCTCCTTCTTGGTCCAGCCTCCTGAAAATAGAGTTACTGTGAGGTTGGCAAGTCACACGTACCCCCCGAACACGGTGGGCAAAGGCCACTTACGAGGAGAGGGAGAGGGAGAGGGAGAAGGAGAGGAGGAGGAGAGAGAGAGACAGAGACAGAGACAGAGAGATGGAGAGAAAGAGGGAGAGGGTGATAGTCAGCCTGGGGAGGGGAAGTTGATTCAGCCAAATGAACCTAATTTATGTCCCCTGCTACAGAGGAGCATTCTGGGACTAGGCCAGCTAAACTAGTGACAGCCAATCTACACATGCTTAGTCAAATCAGCCTCTGCAGTTGATTTTTAAAAATACTTTATTTTCCTCCAATTATATGTAAAAACAATTTTAACATTAAAAAATAATGAGTTCCAAATTCCCTGGGATTGACTTAAAATTTTTTAAATTATTATTAATTTTATTTTTATTGTCTTGCAAAACATACTTCCATTTTGGTCATTGTTATAAGAGCAAACTCATACATAAAAAAAACCTCTCAAAATAAAACCATAAATATGCTGCTGTGAAAGATGTCTCCAATAGCTCTTTCTCTGGAGGTGGCTAGCATTCCCTGTCATAAATCTCAGAATTGTCCCAGATCGTTGCATTGCTGAGAGTGGCCAAGTTTTCACAGATGATCATCATCCAATATTCCTGCAACTATGTATGATATTCTCCAAGTTCTGCTTATTTTACTCTGCATCAGTTCCTGCCTGGGGTTGATTTTTAAGAAAAGTACATTGACTTGTGCTTTGAGGTGCAATTAATTAATACATTTCCAAACTGCAGAGCCTAATAGGCCCTGCCTAGAGGTTATCACATTCATGCCTTTCCTAATTTAGCAAAACTACATTCTTCCCTGTTCCTAAAGTCCTCTATGGAAGATTGTCCTCCCACCCCTGAAAAATAATCCAGTCCAGAGATCTTGCTAGCTTTCATTTTTATTCTTTTTTTATTGCCCACATCAATTTAATCCAATTCAATGATTCCTTATGAAGTGCTTACTCTATATTAAAATGCTGATTCCACTGAGGACTGGAGACAAAAAAAAAAAGAAATAGTCTTTGACTTTAAGTAGTTTACATTTTATTGAAAGTCACATAATTATTTTTAATTCTTTAAAATACCTCCTTTGTTATTTAACCTCTCAGATCTTTGGACATCTTATCTGCAAAACGGGGGTGATAATTTCTGAGTAGTGGGATTGGATCTTTGTTGCAGTGGAATATGGATAAAAATTTAGCTAGAGTTAACTCTAGCACCCCCTTTGATATTTGTAGAACAGAGGTAGGATGGGGGTGGTTCTTGCTTTCGCAGGGGGAGAAAATAGAGGAACAAAGAATTTAAGTGATTGGCTTAGAGTCACACATATTAAGTGTCTGGAGACTGGAACTAAAATCTTTCACATTTGAGGAAGCAGGACCTTCAGTTGCCAAAATGATGGAGTAAGAAACACTCAGAGCCCACTAACCACCCTCCAAATGACCACTGAAGAACAAAACATCTCAAAACAAATTCTGGAGTGGCATAACCAACAGAAGAAGGGGTGAGGCAGTGCCCTGGCTCAGAACAATATGGAGAGACACCAAGGAGAACTCATCTCATAGGCATATGAGGAAAGAACATTGAACAAGTCTCAGTGGAACTCAGATGTGATTGTGATATAGTATAGCAGTAGGAGAAAGAGCAATTGGCTACACTGAGCCTTGGCAGAGGAAGAGTGGACAGCAATGCAATACAGAACAGGAATCAATGAGGGGAAAGCAGCCCTCTGTAGTCCAAAAGGATCAAAGGCTGGGTACAACCCAATGTGGGGAGCAGTGGGAGGATTCAACCCAACAACGGCCAGCCTCTATGGGATTAGGCAGATCCCAACTTGACCAAACTGAACTGAACAGCCATAAACTTCCACACAGTAGGCCCAGGTCACCTCTGCAGAGTGTTCAATCTGGAACTGAGAAAACTGAGCCAAACCCAGGTACCGTGCAAGCACAGAATAGTACTCCTTTCACCCAGGAATAGAGCTAAGCATCAGCATATAGACAAAATCAAGGGGGAAAAATAACTTTAAAGTGAACAAAAGACAGAGAAAAAGCCCAGTGCTAAAAAGTATTTCAACAAGAGAGATGACCAAAATGTGAGCTTGGAAGAGGACAGCAATATAAAAATGAAAATATGTGAAGAATCAAAGAAAATTGTGAAAGGATGTCAAATTCAAAATGAATTCCTTGGAGGGGTCTAAAAAAAGGGGAGAAAAACAAATAATAAGAGACTTAGAAGAAAACTTAGAAATGATAAAAGAAAAAAATCAACTTAGAATAAAAACTTACTGAAGAAAAAATTTTCCTAAGAAAGGAAATACAATACCTCAAACAGAAGAATAACTCCCTAAGAAAGGAAGTACAAATCCTCAAAGAAGGAAATAACTCCCTAAAAACCAGAATTGCACAAATGGAAACTATGACTTCATTAAGACAGCAGAAAGCAATAAAACAAAAAGAAGGGGGGAAAAAGAAGAAAATTTGAAAACTTTCATTGGAAAAACAACTGATCTGGAAAACAGATTGAGGAGAGATCATCTAAGAACCATTGGATTTCCTGAAAACTATGATAAAAAAAAAAAGAACCTGGACACCATATTATAAGAAATTATCAGGGGAAACTGTCCTGATCTTATTGAGCAAGAGGGGAAAGTAGATATTTTAAAAAATCCATTGATCACCTCCTGAAAGTAATAAAATTTAAAAAATTCCAGGACTATTATCGATAAATTTCAAAACTCCCAAGCCAAGGAGAAAAATCTACAAGCTGCCAGAAAAAAATAATTTAAATATTGTGTAAACACAGTTAGGATTACACAGAAACTAGAAGCTTCTACATTAAAGGATCAGAAGGCATGGAATATGATATTCTGCAAGGCAAAGGATCTAGGCCTACAACCAAAAATCATCTACCCAGAGGAAATGGAGATAAAACTCCAGGGAAGAAATATACATTTAATATAATAGAGGACTGCCAGGCATTCCTGATAAATGACCAGTACTAAAAAGAAAAACTATAATTCAAAAATTTAATTTAAAACTCAAGAGAAACATGTAAATGTAAAAAAACAAAAACAAAACTCAAGGGAATCAGTGGGGTTAAACTAATTATGATAACTAGAATACTTAAGATTTATATGGTACAAGATAATCAAGGGAAACTATGAGGTTAAACTGATTTCATTCGATGCATGGGAAAGTTAAAACTAGACTACTTAAGATATTTATGATACAAGAAGTATGTAAGTTTCTTAAGATACTTTAAGATAATCAAAGGAAACAATGGAGCTAAATGAATCATATTACTGGTAAGATGGTGATAACTAAGATACTTAAGATATATATACTTGAAATATCTAAGATACCTAAAGTACTTAGGTTACTTAAGGTTCTGAAGATATTTAAGAACTTTTTCACTATTAGGATAATAAATAGGAGCATATATTGACAGAGAGCAGAGAGTAAGTTGAATATGATGGGATGATATTAAAAAATCAAGAGATAAGAAAGAAATCATTAGAAAAAAAGAAAGAAGAGAAATACACTAGAAAAGAGAAAAGTTGGAGGTAAATTATCTCACATGAGAAGACATGTAAGAACTAATATAGTGGAAGGAAAGATGGGGGAGATAAGGGACAACACTGAACCTTACTCATCAGAATTAACACAAAGTAGGAATAACGTCTACACTCAGACATAAAAACTTATCTTACCCAATAGGGAAATAAGAAGAGAAGGAAAACAAGAAAAGGGGTAGACAGAGAAAAAAAATAGGTAAACAATTGATTAAAGTGGTTAAAAACAGAAAATCAAATTACTAGTCTTAAAAATCAAAAGGGTAAAATTACAATGAAGAGGGAATTAAAAAAATTATTACAAGTTATTTTACTTGTAATAAAACTTGTAAAAAAAATAGTAGCCTAATATCTGACAAACCAAAGATCTAAGCTTTTGGAAGAACTCACTATTTGACAAAAATTGATGGGAAAACTGGAAAACAGTATGACAAAAATTAGACATAGACCAAAACCTCATCTACCAAGTAAAGATAAAATGGATTCATGATCTAGAAATAAAGGGTAATACCATAAACAAATTAGGGGAGCAAAAAGTATTTTACCTGTCAGACCTGTGAATGATGGAGGAATTTAGATCAAAACAAGATATAGAGAACATTATGAGATATGAAATATATAACTATGACTATATTAAATTAAAAAGTTTCTGCACAAACAAAATCAAGACTAAAAAGCAAACATCAAACTGGGGAAAAATCTTTACAGCCAATCTATCTGATAAAAGTTTTGTTTCTTAGAGATTTAGAGAACTGAGTCACATTTATAAGAATAGAAAGCGTTCTTCAGTTGACAAATGGTCAAAGGATATGAACAGACAATTCTCAGATGAAGACAAACTGTCTTTAGTTGTATGAAAAAATGCTCTAAATCAGTATTAGAGAAGTGCAAATTAAAGCAAATGTGAGGTACCACTTCATACCCACCTGATAGGATAACATGACAGAAAAGAAAAATGATGAATGTTTGAGTGTATGTGGAAAAACTGAGACATATACACTGCTGGAGCTATGAACTGATATAACCATTCTGGAGAGCCATCTGGAACCATGTCAAAAGGGCCATAAAACTGTATGTACCCTTTGACCCAGTAATACCACTACTAGGTGTGTAGCCCAAAGAGTTTATAGATAGGGAAAAGGACCTACCTGCACAAAAATATTTATAGCAGCTCTTTTTGTGGTAGCAAAGAGCTGGAAACTAAAGCCTATCTATCAGTTGGGGAATGGATGAACAAGTTGTTGTATAAGTTATAATAGACTATTATTATGAAAAACATGATGACTACAAAAAACCTGGAAAGTTATATAAAGTGATGCAAAATGAAATGAACAAAAACTAGGAAAATGTTGTGCACAGTAACAGCAATACTGTTTGCTGATTAATTGTGAATGACTTAACTATTATCAACAAGGCAAGGATCCAGGACAGCTCCAATTCATGACAAAAAGGGGTCTTTACCACCATAAAAGGAACAGATGGAGTCTTAATGTAGATTGAAATATGTCGTTCTTCACTTTATTTCCTCCATGAACTTTTCTCTAGGGTAAGCAATATGGTCTTATTTCACAACATGAGAAACATAGAAATATGTGTTATATGATAATATATACATCTTAAGAGAATTGATAAAGTACTTTGGGGAAAAGTAGGCAAGTCACTTAATCCTGTTTGCCTCAGTTTTCTCATCTGTAAAATGACCTGGAAAAGAAATGGCCAACCACTTTAATATCCTTGCCAAGAAAACCCCTAAATGGAAAGAGTTGGACACAACTGAAAAATGACTGAAAAGATGAATCAGAGAGGATGAGACTGGGTAACAGAGAATGGTGGTGCCATTCACAAAAATCATGAAAAGTTAGAAGGAGGGTCAGGTGTTGGAGGATGGATAGTTTAATTTGGGATATGTTGAATTTCAAAGGTCAACAAGCCTGTGATGAGTTCTGGGGGAAGACTTCATAAGATCATAGGGAATGGAAAGAGACCTTCCAAGTCATTTAATACAGTTGTGACAAGGAAATCACTTTAAAAGACTGATATATATTAATTTAAGGTTGCCAAGGAATTCAGCTATGTAATTCCTTAATGAAAACTCAAGTCAGCAGTCAACCTTTTATGGAGTTTTTAATTACAAACAGGAGGAAGAAAGGTATTAGAGAGAGAGAGAGAGAGAGAGAGAGAGAGAAGGGAATAGGGCTTAAATACCCCCTCTGTTTAGGCTGGGCCAAAAGGCTCAAGCCCTGAGGCAAAGAAAAGAGATCAGTCCCTATCACTCACATGACCAAAATGGAGAAACAGTCTCAGAGGCCTCCACCTCTAGCCTCCTTCAGAGCACAACCTCTCAGAGCAAAACCTCTCCAACCACCTCAGTCCTCAGACCCCGCTATCTTTAAGGAAACCATCTCAGTTCCCTCCCCTCAGTTCTCACATCTACCAATCACTGTCCATGTCTTCCCTGTGCCAATGGTGGCTCTAGCTTAACCCAGGACTGCCCAGAGGTCTGCCCCTTTGCACATGTCTGTTGAAGGTCATATTCTCAAATAATTAAATTTTGATCTATGCTGCAGCCCTTCCTAAATCCTGTTAGGACTGAGTAGAGTGGAGATTGTAAGTTCCAAGACCTGGTTCTGTCATTCCAAGTATCTCTATTGTATTAATTCTAAAATCAATCATGACTCAAAGAACTTCCTGTTCTATGCTTAAGCATAGGTCAAAGACCTTTCCATTGTTCAGCAAAAGGTTTCTGTCCTAAAGTAATCTTAAGTAGGGAGGAGAAGGACCCTCCCATGCCAAGGGGGTTCACATTCCAATAGACTATCAGTAGGAAATTTTTCAAGTATGAAATTTCCCAATGGTGAAATTTCCAACATTTATAAGTCTAAGAAATTTTAAGGTTTACACAGTTCCCTTATTTTTTTTTTACAGAGGAGGAAACAGAGGCATAGAGAAATCAAGTGATTGGCTCAAGGTCACATAAGTGGTAAAAGGAGATCTGGGATTTCAACAAAGATCCTTTAACTCTAAAACAAATTTATTTCCCACTAATTCCAGCTATACTTCAATTGGGAAGCTATACAGCAGACAATTGAAAATACAGGATTATATGTCTATCACCAGACTGGGAGGTCTCAGAGGACAAGGACTGTGTCTCCTCCTACCCCCTCATTGTCTAGACCAGAGCTCTGACTGTATGAATTGAGTACTTATAACCTGGTGAAAATTTGCCCAGCTTCCCTGACCACCCTGTCCAGATTTACCAGTCCTGCCTCAGTGACTGAAATGAACGCCCTGGTCCTGGGCTCAGTGCAAAGAGTTAAGTTATTGTATATTTGAGTTTTAAAAAACTTGACTGTATATCTGCTGGCGGCGGCAGCCGGGACATTGATCTGTTCTGTTCCCGCTGCTTTATTTAGGGAAATACTGCACCCTGTGTTTACTCGGCCTCCACACAGCATTACTCGCAGGGGTGAAGGGAAGGGCAAGACCATAGCAAATAATTCTTTCATTGTCCATTTTCAATGCTTCAGAAGAAGTCATACATTGCATTGTACGGCTTGGAATCTGAGACGGTCACTTTGTCCAGTTTGGAAACCACTGAAGGCTCTTCCTATCTGATCATTTGGGCCACCTTGAGCTCTGGTCCTTCCTAGTGGATAATGTGATTCTGAATAAATCACCCTCAGCTGAGCTGGGACCCCAAGTGAGCCGTTTCAGGGTTGGGTATCTCTTCTCTTATGAACAGAACCCCCTTCTCCAAGTAGAGCCAGCTAGGATGCTCTCCAGGATGTCAAACCACCTGAGGAGGGGCCCCATGACTCCCTTCTCACTGTTGAATTGTCTGCTGCTCCTTCCAATCCTTCCCTACTTTCCTTTTTTTTTCCTTCTTTCCTTCTCTCTCTCTCTCTCTCTCTCTCTCTCTCTCTCTCTCTCTCTCTCTCTCTCTCTCTCTCTCTCTCTCTCTCTCTCTCTCTCTCTCTCTCTCTCTCTCTCCTTACCTTCTGTCTTAGAATCAGTACTAAGTATTAGTTCTAAGACAAAGAGCAGCAAGGGCTAGTCAATAGGGGTTAAGTGACTTACCCAGGGTCACACAGTTAGGAAGTATTTAAGGCCAGATTTGAACCCAGGTCCTCCTGACTCCAGGTAATCTATCCACTGTGCTACCCAGTTGCCCCTTGCCCCTCCTTTCTAACATCCAGCATGCAATCCTTGAAAGACATTTGGAGTTAAGCTAAACTGCCCACAATTTAGTTGGGGGCACTAGATAAGTCGTACTGGACAAGACTGTATTCTTCATCTTTTTAAAAAATTGTATATAAAAACCATTATTTATCATTTTAAACATTATATTAAATATGCAGAATGAGAGACACATTTCTGGATGTGGCCATTGTGGGAATTTTTTTTGCTCGACTAAGCATATTTGTTAAAAGGTTTTGTTTTCATTTTTATTTTTCAGTGGTGGGGGAAGGAGCTAAGAGGAAGAGAAAATAAAGAAAATTTCATAAATTTTTATTAAATTTAACAAGGGTGGAAACAAATTATCATTTGTTTTTGTCTCTGGACTTTTATTAGTTTTCTTCTGTGTGTTTTTGATGTTTCCTTAATAATACTCTTTTGGGGAGGCAACCAGGTAGCACAAGTGGATAGAGTACCAGGCCTAGAGTCTGGAGGACCCGGGTTCAAAACTGATCTCTGGGTGACCCTGGGCAAGTCACTTAACCCCTCCTTGCCTAGTCTTTACTGCTCCAGATCAGCTGCTCACCCATTCCCCTCCTCCTCTCCTGGAGGCCTAGATTGTTTATCAGGTGTGGCTGAAGATGATAGGCAATTGGACTTCAAGCTTTCCTTTGGAGGAGAAACAAAGCCTGTGGCTAAGACCCTGGCAGCAGTGCTGAATGAAGGTGGGTGAGAGGAGGGTTTAGGTCATGCCCGATATGTCTGTAAGCCACCTGTCAGGGAGTGTCAGGGTGGGGTTTGTAGGGTGTAGGTCTGGAAGGCACCTTAAACATCATAAGCCCAGCCCTCGCCTCTTCGCAGAGGAGGGAAGGACTTGCCAGGGTCACCAGGGATGACTTAGAAGAGCCCACATGTGAATCTCAGCCCTCTGACTCTGAACTTTCCACTCTGGTCCTTCCACTAGACCAATCTCTTTTCTACCAGGCACACACCTGGGAACTGGCTGGAACTCACCAGAAGAGCCGCACCTCAAATCCTGGTTGTGTGGCCTCCGTGCTGCATCCCCCAACTGTACTGTACATCTGGAATTGCATCAATGCTGCCTCCTGGGGGCCTTCTCTAGCCCTTAGTGCTGTCTGTCAGTGTTTGTGATGATTCGAAGGTTTAGAATCATCAGACAAAGTCAAATTATCCCAGCCTCATTTTAGTGTTTGTTCCAGACCTGGGATTTGATAGATGTGGGAAACTCCTTACACTGATGTAAATCTGTAACTCTTGGAATTTGGAGCTTAAAGAGTTACCTGGGCAATGGCAGGTTAGTTAATTGGCTCAGGGTCATACATTTAGTTTGTGTCTGAGGCAGGACTTGAACCTAGACCTTCCTCACTCCTTGGAGGCAGCTAGAGCATTGGACCTGGAGTCAGGAAGATCTGAATTCAGGTTTGACCTCAGATACTTCTTAGCTATGTGACCCTGGGCAAGTCACTTAACTTCTGATTTCCTGACAAAAGGATCTATTGGAGAAGTAAATGGTAAACCCCTCCAGTATCCTTGCCAAGAAAACCCCATGGATAGCTATTGTCCATGGGGTCATGAAGAGCCAGACCCAACTGAACAACTGAATGACAACACAAAATTTCCTGTCTCTAAGACCAATAACCCTCCATTTATTCTACTATGGTGTCCTTCCCTATAGAATTAGACACAAATAGTTACACCTGGATTCTCTGAAAGCTTGTCTTTTCTGTGTGGAATAAAGGATAAGTCCCTACTATGGGCAGTAGTGAGACAAATCCCAAGGGCAAGATGGATCCCCACATTTAGAGATAAAACCAGGAAGAGTTACGCTTAGAATGATAGGCATACAAGGCTCTCTATTTGTTGAGGGGAGATTGGTCTATAGAAAATCTTTGTTAATTGTCTGCTCAGAAACCTTCAGTGACTCCCCATTTCCTGAAGGATAAAACCCAAATTCCTTAACCTGGCATTCAAGGTCTTACACAATCCAATCTGATGCCAGCTGCTCTTTCCAGATACATCTCAAACTAGTCCTTTACACAAACTCTTTGCTTTAGAGCCTGATCAGCCTTCATAATTCCAAGAAGATATAACAAAGGGTAAACACTTCTTTCTACTTCATCTGTTTTCTGTTCCACACATTCTGTAATTTCTTCAACTGGAACAGGGGAAGGCAGTTGATCTGGGACCTCTTGGTTCAGCCCTTTCTTCTCTTTTCTTTTTCCTTTTTATTACAAAGGATGACTTACAGGGTAGGCATATATTTGGAAATGAGTGTAATATAAAAACAAAATATATCAATACAAATTAAAATAAACATACAATAGGATATGCAATTACATCAATTTGGGAGTCTATCAACCCTCCTTGCCTGTCTATTCTGGGTAATTCTTGTTCATGTTCTCTACATGAGTTCACTACGGGAGCCTCCCCAATGCAAAAAGGGTCTTCCTTTGATATATCAAGAGAATACCAGTAGAGCTCTTTGGTTACTCGCCTGTTATGCCTTGCTCTTGGCATATGACCAACCCATCTTCTTCCTTGATGACATTTTTTGCTCTTATCTTAGAAGTTTCTTATTGGTTGCATGTTGCAGCTGGTTGATACCTACCATATTTCTCTCCATGTGACATTAATTTTTAATTCTTCAGAGACAATCCCATTCCAAGTCTTGATGCCATTCAGCAACACCAGTAGAATACTGGTATTAAAAAGATGTGCCTTGGGGCAGCTAGATAGCAAATACTTCTAGCTGTGGGACCCTGGGCAAGTCACTTAACCTCAGTTTCCTGGCCCTTAATTCCCTTTTGCTTTGGAACTAATATTTAGTATTGATTCTAAGAAGGTAAGGGTAAAAAAAAAAAGATGGGTCTTTGTTTCCTTGGGTCATTAAAGGAGCTTTTCAGTTTCCTAAAGGTAATCCAGGATACTTTCCTCTTGTTTAGTAGAAAAGCCCAACTCACTTTCCATCTATATAGATGGACATAATGATAGACATTTTTATAGAATTTCTATCTAAATACATGTTATGATCTTGGCAATAGACAGCCTTCATATACTTAGTTTTTCTTGTGTAGATAGTCTATTCTAGCTGTTAAATCATGGTAAATGGGCTAAAAAACTCAGAAGGCTCTACAAAATTCTAAACCTCAACAGAATCAATACAAGATGATTCCCAAATAGAGGATCTCACTATCTTAATGACCTCAGCATCCACAAAGGAACTCTTTTCAACTTGGACTTGGCACCATAGTCCTCCATCATAGTTCTATGCCTTACCTGTTGTGTTGAACAGGGTTGTTTCTATTATGAATGATTTTTATGTCTGGATGGCAATTATATTCTTGTTTCTTGATTACGAACAAGCATTTGAATAGGTATTCTCTTTACCAGCCAAGAGCTGAAACACTGATCTCACTATTCAGGGTGAATTTAGGATAAGGCATGATTGCCAACCTGAGAGTGTTATAGATCCATTCCAAGCATCTCTTGATAATCCAATACAGCTTGTGAACCAGAAATTTATCTAAACCCTTCTTGATTCTCTTTACTGTTTGGGTCATTATCATTTGGATTCTTTAAGTTTATTTTCTGTTGTGTATATCGTAGTACTAAATTTCTCCCTTTTGATGTTTAAGAGGATCCTTCTAGCTCTAGTATTTTGGAAAGATATACTTATCTCTTCTTCAGGTTCTCTAAAGCTCCAGGGGAATGTTACTTTTGGGAGATGACCAGTTTAGTGTCTCTATGCAGGAAAGGGGAAAGCAGCCCCCTGAACAGTTTAATCTGTGTTCATTGTTTGCTCCAAACAGCACCAGGAAGACTTCTTCCTCTCCTTTGTACTGTCAGAGATGAGGGAGCAACGTTTAACTGTCTCTTCCACATGCCAAGCCATCCGCAAAGGGAAAAAGGGCCCCAGGTAGATGATGGATCTCTGGGCACACCTGGATAGATGAATTCAGAGCAGATGCAAGCATTCCCCTTCCCCTGCCTCCCCCTGACCTCAGCCCCCCTCTCCCAGGTTTCTGTGCTCTGTGACACAGATTCTGGAAGTCTCTGCTCTCTTGAAATATCCCACCTGCCTTTAGTAGAAAACAGAGGCCTATCCATGCAGTTACCTATAACTGTGGCTAATTAGGGGTCCAGATGCTCAGGCACCTTATTCTCTCAGGGGGTCTACACTGGGGCCTTAGTGCTGCCTTAATAAAAAAAAAAATCAGCAAAATTAGTCAGGCAGAATCAAAACCTGGTCCAGGGCGGGGCAAAGCAAACACTGCCGATTCATTTCAGACACTGCTGGATGGAAAGCAGCAGGTATAAAAAAAGCTGTTCATTTTTGACAGGTGCATTGTGCATGCTGGGCCTCAGGCCAGCAGGCGTTTTCAGCAGGAGTTAATAAAAAAGGACCAGGCCTCCACAGAGCAGAAGATTGTGCCCTTTGTGGGGAGAGGGCCAGTTAATGAATCCTAGCAGAGCGAAGGACCTCCACGTCGGGAGCAGGAGGCCAAGACCAGGGTTGGTGAAATGAGGGAGAGGCTGAGAGGCACCTGGGAGCTGGCTGTTTTGGGTTCCTTCCGAAATCCCACTGTTCCTAGAATGGGGACTTGAACCACAGGTGCCACAATTTAGGATTAGAGATTTGAAGATAGAAGTGTCCTCAAAGATTATCTAACTTTATTTATTTTATAGATGAGAAAAATTGAAGCTTGGGGAAATAAAAGTAATATTCAAGGCCACACAGATAGGAAGCAGCACCACCAGGATTCAAATCTGGTTCCTCTGACTCCAAACTCACTTTTCTTTCCCCTACACAATTTAATTGGAGAGGATACTAGAGGTGATCTAGTCTTAACCCCTCATTTTATTGAGGAGAAAACAACTTAAAGAATAATTATTTTCAGCAGAACATTGAAGCCTTTAAAAGTTTCTTTATTTCCTTTATTTACCAGTCACATACCCACCAATATCCTCTCTAGCTAGTACAAACTAATCTTTGACTTGTATTCATTGTAAATGACTCACTGTCCATTTATGGCCTAGTTTCACATTATTCTGCTCTCCAAGTATCCATGATTATCCCTCTTTCTTCCTAGACATCTGTGGTCAGTAAGGGGCAGCTAGGTGGCACACTGCACTTGGAATCAGGAAGATTCATCTATATGAGTTCAAAACTGGACTCAGATACTTATCAGTTGTATGACCTTGGGCAAGTCACTTAACTCTATTTGCTTCAGTTTCCTTATCTTTCAATGAACTGGAGAAGGAAATGGCAAACCACTCCAGTATCTTTGCCAAGAAAATCCCAAATAGCCTAAAGAAGAGTTGGATATGCACTCTTGGTTAGAGAAATGTAAATTAAAACATTGCTGATGCAAATTAAAACAACACTGAGAGTACCACCTCACATCTATCAGATTGGCCAATATGGTAGTAAAGAAAAGTGATAAATGTTGGAGGAGATTGGGCAAAATTGGGACACTAATGCATTGTTGGTGGAGTTGTGAATTGGTCCAACTATTCTGGAGGGCAATTTGAAACTATACCAAAAGAGCTATAAAACTGTGCATATTCTTTGATCCTATAAAACCACTACTGGGTCTGTAGCCTAAAGAAACAATTAAAAAAAGGGGAAAGGACCTACTTGTACAAAAATATTTACAGCAGCTCTTTTTGGTCAAAGAATTGGAAATTGAGGAGATGTTCATCAATTGGGGAATGGCTGAATAAATTGTGGCACATGTTGGTGATGGAATGCTATTGTACTATAAGAAATGATAAATAAGAGAATTTCAGAAAAGGTCAGAAAGATCTTCATGAACTGATGAAAAGTGAACTATGCAGAACCAGGAGAACACTATACATAGTAACAGCAATATTGTACAATGATCAACTATGAAACCTTGGCTACTCTTAGCAATGTTGGAGTGGATATGGCAAAATTGGGACACTAATACATTGTTGGTGGAGATCTGGGACAATCCTGAAAGACTTATGTAGGGCAATGCTATCCACCTCCAGGGAAAGAACTGTTGGAGTCAAATGGATATGGATCAAAGCATACTAGCTTTCACATCAATGCACTTTTGGTTTTATTTTGGAGTTTGGGTTTTGTATGACTGTTTTGTAATGCAACAGTGACCAATATGGAGGTATGTTTTGAATGATAATAAAAATAAAATAAAAAAGAAGAGTCAGACATGATGAATAACAATGACATAGTCATAAATATTTCTGATGAATTGTAGTACCTTTAGATGGGGGAAGGTATAGTTGTGTAGAAATCAAAATATTGCTTTTTTTTTTTTTAAGAAGTAGAAGTTGACTCCAGTGATTGCTGGGAAATACAGAATAGTATATTAACAGTTGTAAGAGTGTTGGATTTGATGACAGAGGACCTAGTATCAAATCCTATCTCTACTTCTGGCTACCTGTATTCCTCAAATGGAAAAAAGGGAGTACGAATAAAAGGAGTAGATTAGATGCTCTCTAAAGTTCCTTCAAATTCTAAATGCAAGATCTAATGACCTGATCAAGTCTAAAGCTAGAAAATTATAGATATTCAGACTACTTTAAGAGCTATCACAGAATCAAAGAGTTTGAAGGGATCTCAAAGATCATCTATCCCAACCACAGATGCCATCTACAAAATCCCAAACAAGTCCATATTTTTTTTAAACCTTACTTTCTGTCTAAGAATTAATGCTAAATAATGATTCCAAGGCAGAAGAGTGGTAAGGGCTATGCAGTGGGGGTTAAATGACAGTGGGGGTTGTAAAGGTTAAAATTAATAGTTGGACAATGATTGTATGAAATTATGTGGTCACCAGTATTTTTTATATCTCGAGTCAGATATTTATTTACAAATATATACAAATAGAGAAGAAATAATAAAGAAATGTTTTATTCCGGGTCAGCTTAATCTAGGCAGAGATTAATTAGTTCTCAACCAGGAAAGTTGGCTGTGAGTAACCACTAGGTCTCCTCCAAGATAGAAGCTAGTTTCTCCAGAAGCTAGGAAAGGAGTCAGTCTTTTACTCACCCAAGGAAGTAAATCAAGAGTCAGAGTCCAAGTGGAAGCTGAGTTCTGAGCCCACTATCCAAGCCATAGTCTCCAGTGAAGCTCCCTTGAAGACTACCTAAGACTATCTCCAGAAGACTCTCTTCAGACCATCTTCTCAAAGACAATCTGCCCTGAGGGGGTTCAGGCCTTGCTTTTATGGTGACTTATTGGCCCTTCCCCTTTTCACAGGGGCCAATCACAGTTTCCAAATTGTCTAGAACTGCCCAGGGGGCAGTGTCTGTGGGATTGACTTTCTCATCTTCTGAAGGTTAAGTTCTCATTAAAAGGATTCACAGCTAAGGGTGTGAATTTTCTAAACCCCACCTAGTACTAAGTAGAGTGTTCAATCTTTTGTTGATTCAATTTAAAAGTAGACTTAGGAGAGTTAATCCTGTCTTCAGTCTATTGAGGTACTAAGTAGGGGTACTTAAGTTATTGTTAACCAAACTGTTAACTCAAAATGGACAAAGCGAAGAAAGGATTCCCTTTCATAAGTGTAAACTCAGAGAGAACAAAGAATTCCCTTTTACAGGGTCACTCAGCAAGGAAGTGTTTGAAATTGAACCCAGGACCTCCCAACTCCAGGCCTAGTTCTCTATTCACTGAGCTTACCAAGTTGCCCCACAAGTTTATCTTTTGCTCGATTTTCGTTAAGGGAAAATTCACTTCCTGCAGAGGTAAGTGGTTCTACTTTTCTGTAGTCTCATGGTTAATACATTTTTTCATTCATAACACCTAAATTTATATAGGTTGTTTTTCTTTTTGCAAATTCCACCCTTTGCTTGTGTTCTAGATCACATCTCTCTTTTCAGACTTATTTTAACTCACCTTTTCAAAATTTTATCTTCCATCAAAACTAGAATACAAGTTATTCCCTGACCTCAACACTCAATCTCCTATTTCCGTGCATTTGTGTTCATATTCTCCATGCTTGAAATGTGGCTTGTCTCCCTTCAAGATTCATTTCAAATGCTACTTCTTTTGTGAAATCTTCCCTGATACTCTCTTTCCTCTCCCCAAGTTAACTATGCCCTTTCCCTCCTTAGTTTATGATGTAGAGTATCCAAATTAAAGATGGCTTCCTTATCCTCCAAAAAGTATCCTCCAGATACTTTTGTTTTCAGGTGATATACTGATTGCATGAAATCCTAGAACATTGATGAGGATTCTAAGTGACATCCATGATCATTCAAAAGAGTTTACCCTAACTACACAGGAAAAAACAGACAAACAAGTAGGTGAAGAATGCTTATTATCCAAAAGATCATATTCAGTTGGATGGCATCCCATAGAACTCGACCATTTATTTATCTGTCTATCTATCTACTATCTGTCTCTTTATCTATATCTAGCTCTATCAATCTATGTCTATATCTACCATTTCTCTATACACCTTCTCCCTATATGTCCATCATCAATTTATCTGATTTTCCATCTCCTTATTTATCTATCTTTATATATACTTATCTCTCTAAACCTCTATACCTCCACCTATATCTATCTATATCTATCAGCACTCTCTCTGTCCCTGTCTCTCATAGTCTCTCATAGACTCTGGACAATGAGCTGGATCCAGACTTTAATAGGAAGAGGAGAGCAGACTGAATTGCCTTGGGGAAATTATTCTTTTAATGAGCCCAAGTTTCTCTCTAAAACAAAGGGTCAATTTTTCATAACAATGTTCTTTCAGGGATTTTTTATGACTACAAGGTATAGAACATTAAGGTCTTCAAAGTTGAAGCTGAGGATCATCCAAAGGGTAATGGAGAACCACTTGGTGGGAGTGAGAGGACTGTAACTGTGCTATTTAGGAAGACCTTGTAAAGGATGTCAGAAAAAAATATGCATGACCACAATGCAATGTAAAGAAGAGGTGAGGAATGCATTGGGAACCTCTTGGGGTAAGGTTATGGGAGGACATGGATGAGACTCACACAGGAAGGGCAGGCATAGATGGATTGCTGCTTCTTCTACTACTACGACTACTACTACTACTTCTTCTTCTTCTTCTCCCTCCTCCCTCCTCTTCCTTCTTCTTCTTCTTCTTCTTCTTCTTCTTCTTCTTCTTCTTCTTCTTCTTCTTCTTCTTCTTCTTCTTTCTTCTTCTTCTCTTCTTCTTCTTCTTCTTCTTCTTCTTCTTCTTCTTCTTCTTCTTCTTCTTCTTCTTCTTCTTCTTCTTCTTCTTCTTCTTCTTCTTCTTCTTCTTCTTCTTCTTCTTCTCTCCTCCTCCTTCTCCTTCCTTCTCCTTCTCCTTCTCCTTCTCCTTCTCCTTCTCCTTCTCCTTCTCCTTCTCCTTCTCCTTCTCCTTCTCCTTCTCCTTCTCCTTCTCCTTCTTCTTCTTGTTCTTCCTTCCTCTTCCCTTTTGTCTTAGAATAGATACTAAATATTGGTTAGAAGGCAGAAGAGCCATAAGGGCTAGGCAATTGGGATCAAAGTGATTAGCAGAGTTTTGTAAGAGAGGAAATGCTAGAGGAAGAAGACAAGCAAATCCATCATACTGGGGACCAATTCGAGTGGGGGAAAGGCAGGAAGGAGAGAAAATTCTAAAGAAAGAAGAGGAAGTGAGAGGAAGTGGGAAGCTCAACAGAAAGTGACAAGCAGAGTGAATAGGATACTAGGTCAGAAGTCACAGGAGGATGGTGCTGGCTCAGAGATCTGCTCAGGTCAACCTTTCTGGTGAGCTTCCCACAGAGAAGTCCTCTCCAATTGTCCAGATCCTCTCACTTCCTCTGTTCTTTCTTTAGAACTCTTTCTCCTTCCTGCCCTTCCGCCACTTGAATTGGTCCCCAGTATGATGGATCTGCTTGTCTTCTTCCTCTAGCATATTCCTCTCTTATAGTCTCATAGCTAGAAAGTTGTCTGAGGTCAAATTTGAACCCAGAACCTTCCATCTTTAGGCCTGGCTCCCTATCCACTGAACCAACTTGCTGCTCCCACATTATAACTTCTTAAATGGCAATGATAATAAAAAGTCTAAATAGACTTTTATTTGTCTTTGGATCATCATGTGCCAGCATAGTGCTTTGTGCCCAACATGTACTCAACAAATGTTTTTTGAATCAAATTATTGATATTCTGCCCTCTGAGGCCAAGCAAAACAGGATTTAGTCCTTCTGAAATGTGGCAACTCTTCCAAATGTGAAGACTGTTCCCCATGTTAAGCTTTCCTCTCTAGGTCAAACTTCTCAGGTCCTCTGATTTCCTAAGGCAGAATTTTCCAAACTGTGGGGTGCACTCCCCAGAGAGACATGTAACTCTAGAGGGGATAAAGCACTGGCCAGAACTATTGGTAATTTTCAAGTATGACATATAAAAATGCTTCTGTTTTTTTCTTTCTTTCTTTTTTGACCACAAAACATCAGAAAACAATTATTATAAAAATTGTTTCTACATTTAATTGAAAAAAATAAAAAAGATGGTAAATAATCTGATATAGGTTATACCAGTGCTATCATGTAATACACATTTCCATATTCCACACTCCATGAAAGAACACACACATCACATATACAAGAAAAAACACATGAAGGAAATAAAGTGAAAAAAGATAAGCCTCAATCTACATTCATACTCTAGTGGTTCCTTCTGTGGTTTGGCTAGTGTTTTTCATCAGGTGTCCCTTGGGGTAATCTTGGATCCTTGCATTGCTGATAATAGTTTCATTTTTCACAGTTGATCACTATATGATATTTTTGTTACTATCTACAAAATGCTCCTGGTTCTTGCCCCCTTCACTTTGCATCAGATTATATGTCTTCCCAGATTTTTCTGAAATCATCCTGTTTGTTGCTCTTTATGACACAATAGTACTCCATTACAACCATATACCACAATTTGCTCAGTCATTCCCCAGTTGATGGTCATTCCCTCAGTTTCCAATTTTTTGTCACTTTGAAAAGAGCTACTATAAATATTTTTGTACATATACATCCTTTTCTTTTTTCTTTGATCTCTTTGGAATACAGTCCTAGTAAAGTAGTAGTATTGGTGGGCCAAAAGGTAGTCAGAGTTTTATGGCTCTTTGGGTATGGTTCCTGATTGCTCTCCAGAATGGTTGTGGGTTCACAGCTCCACCAACAGCGTATGTGTACTAGTTTTCCCTTATCCCCTCCAACATAAGCAAAAATTGTCCCTTCTGACAATGAGTTCCCACTATAAATAAGCAAATGCAAATATGTAAATGGATAGATACAAGTATGATATATATGGAACATTGTTGTTAATTGTTTTCAGACTCTTGGTCATCCCATTTAGGGTTTTCTTGGCAAAGATACTAGGGTACCTTTTGCCATTTCCTTCTTCAGTCCATTTTACAGATGAGGAAACTGAGACAAACAGGGTTAAGTGACTTGCCTAGTATCACACAGTGCCTGAGGCCAGATTTGAACTCAGGAAGTGCAGCATCCCAAGCACATTCACATCTATGAATCATAAATGACTGTATGGCTACTGTGTCTCCAAGCACAAGGTTTTACCAATAAGGTTTGTGAATGTAACCTTGAAATGGCCATGCGGCCCTTGCCTAGGGCAGACTCATTAACATGATGGGAGTCAAAATTACCCAGGAAAGCCTGAAAGCACGGTTTGTAATCTACACGCCCAAAAAGGTGTCACTCTCACCTCACCATCCAATCCGTATTGTCCATGCTTTGTAATGTGGTTACTACGTGTTTGAGAATACTTCCCGAAACAGTCAAAGGCAATAAATACAGAGGCGGTGACCATGAATATTCCTCTTGGATCTTCAATCTTCCCTAGCAGTCTCTCGGTCTCTCTCCCTCTCTAAACCTTCTCCTTCCCCGAGGTTGTAACCCATCTCGGTTTATATTCCTTATCTTAATCTCCTCCTCCACCTCGTGTTCCTTTGTACTCATATTTTCCTACCCAGGGAAATATTATAGGTTTGCCTGCCTATTCCAACACTGACTTGTCCGTGTCTTTCATTCTCCACCCTGGTTCTCGGTTCCTGTCTCTCCTCGGGTCCTATCACAAAGGTGAGCCCCTTCCCTTGTGGGACCCTGCTGGTCAGGGAAGTCCTTAAGGGACACCCCACAGGAAGTCTGCTGACAGTTATTTCCTATAAAGGCAGATCTGACCCTGTGATCCTTCTGTATAAATAAGTATGATACAAGGTCAAATGTGTAAGGAACAAAAGGTGAGGATTGACAAAGGGCTCTAGTCCAAAGTCCAAAGAGAGAACGATCATGACTAACAGGGTGGATGGGGGAAGGTTTCATAGACTCTAGATGAGATCTAAGATTTATACCTGGAGAAGATTTAGCTGTCGTCAGCTCTAGTCCATCACAGATTTAGATCTTAAAATCATCTGAGAGGTCAGGAAGTAGATCTCAGCTGTCTTGATGAAAAAAGGGCTTCACCAAGAAGGGACTGTGGCCACTGTGAAAGCCTGGAGATTTAAAAGGCTCTGACATTAGTCACTCACACTTGAATGTAAACTTCACTCATCTGCGTTCCTTCTCCCAAACGAACATTTTCACTGGCTGCCCCCATGCTTGTAATTCCTTCCCTCCTCATTTCTACTACCTGGCTTCCCTGACTTCCTTCAAGTCCCAGCTAGAAGCTGCCCTTCTAAATGAAGCTTCCAGTTCCCTTTAATTATTGTTCTTTCCCTTCTATTGAGTATCTCCAGCTTATCCTGCCTGGATCTCATTTGTCCAGTCTTTTTATGTTCTTTCCCCCACTAGATTGTAACCTCCTTGAGAACATTTGTGCCTTTCTTTGGACCTCTAGTGCTTGGCACAGCACCTGGCACACAGTAGGCACTTAAGAAATGCTTGTAGACAGCTTGACTCTCCTTGGGGAGATGGACTTTAAGTCTGCTCTCCCATTTGGGAATTAAAAGACTTGGTGTTTTCCTTTTACTTCGTAAGACAGGTATCAAAGCATTTCTTCATTTAGTCAAATTAACAAGCATTTTCCTCTGTCCCTCTGTGTCTCTCTCCCCTTCCCTCCCTCTCTCCCTCCCTCCCTCTCCCCCTCCCTCTCTCTTTCCCCTTCCCTCCCTCCCTCCCTCCCTCTCTCCTCTCTCTCTCTCTCTCTCTCTCTCTCTCTCTCTCTCTCTCTCTCTCTCTCTCTCTCTCTCTCTCTCTCTTTCAGGAAAGGAGGTCCTGGGTTCAAGTACAAGACTAGCTGTGTGCCCCTGAGTGAGTCACTTAACCCTGTGTGCCTCAGTTTTCTCATCTGTAAAAAATTAGCTAGGGAAGGAAATGGCAACTATACCAGTTGGAGTTGTCTAGAAAATGATTGAATAATATACTATGTACCAAGCATTGTGCCAAGTGCTAAGGATACAAAGAAAAACAAAAGACAGTCTCAGCTCTCAAAGGACTCATAGTCCAGTAATGGGAGATAACATGCCAAGAATAAGATAAATTGTTTACAAGTAAACAATGATAAGCAACATAATTTGGATATAATCTTACAGGGGAGGGACTAAAATGGAGGACCTTAATTTTAATCTTTAAAAGAGTGACACAGTGGACAGAGCACCAGGTCTGGAATCAGGAGGACCTGGGTTCAAATCTAAACTCAGACACTTCCTAGCTGTGACTTAACCCTTTTCTTCTTGCCTTTGTCCTTCTATCTTAGAGTTGTTATTAATGAAAAAAGTAAAGAGTTAAAAAATGTAATTGGGAAGTGTTAAGCCAAATAAAGAAAAAGAAAATACTACATAGTTAATGTTAATTTGTGGTTTTCTAAGTCAATATGCAGCCTGCAAGCATTGTTTCTATTTAAATTTGATGTTACTAGATTAGAAAATTTCTAAGGTCCCTTCCAGCACTAACATTCTGAGATTCTGTAACTCTTCCCTTTGCACAAGAGAAAGGAACTCTAGAGAAACTGAAAGAGGTGGAGAGAAAACTATCCCTGATGGTAACTGGCGTCTTCCAGGGGCTTTGTGACTTTAAATTACTTTAGGAAAGTATTTCAGTGAATGGGGAATCCTCTTGGGGTTCCCGATACAGATCAGAAGAGCTGCTTTTTAAAAAGCATTGCTCTTGGCTGATTCTATACTTTTAAGTTAAATTCAACCAAAATATTGAAGTATCTACGACTATATGTGCCATGCATTGAGCTGAAGTTTGATGAGAAAAAGACAAAAATAAAAATCTCTGCCCTGGGGGGAAAAAGCATTGCTTAAAAAACAGCTTTGGCCAAACGTGGCCATCATTCAGCTTCTCTAGAACCAGTCAGACCACTCCCAGGTTGCCAGGCCTCTGGGCAGAGGGTTGCAGTTGGGGGAGGGGTACATTAATAATGCTCTTATAGAACATGAATCATGTAACCATGGGAAAATATTTTTAATTCATTCATTAAATTAAATTGAAAAAATAAAGCAAAACAAAAAATAATGCTCTTACACACACATATGCTTTTCAAGGTGGTCTTGTGAACAGAATGCTATCCTTGAAGGCAGAGGGTCCAGGTTCAAATCATGCCTTTAACATTTATTGAGTCACTTAACCTGTCTGAACCTCAGTTTCTACATCTGTAAAATGGAGACAATAATACCTATAGCTTCTACTTCTCAGGATTGTTCTAAACCCCAAATAAAGTCATTCATATAAAGCCCAAGTATATGTCAAGTATTATTATTTTTAAAAAAATTTTCAGGGGTCAGCTGGGTGGCTCAGTGGATTGAGAGTCAGGCCTAGAGACGGGAGGTCCTAGGTTCAAATCCGGCCTCAGCAACTTCCTAGCTGTGTGACCCTGGGCAAGTCACTTGACCCCCATTGCCTAGCCCTTACTGCTCTTCTGCTTTGGAGCCAATACACAGTATTGACTCTAAGATGGAAGGTAAGGGTTAAAAAAAACAAAAACATTTTAATTCATCAAAAGGAAGAAAACACTAGGGAATATTTCTTTTGAGGTATCAGGGACTTTGTGGTCACATCTTCCAAAGAGGGACATTTTAACAGGTAGGAATGGGAGGCCGGAGGCGCAGGCAGGGTGGCTCTGCCCTGATTCCAGGTAACCAGTGGGGAGTGGGGGGCTGGGAGAGGAGTTCTAGGACTTATTCCATGAGCTTTTTCCTAGTGGGGCAGGAGCAGCAAGGGCCTGAGCCGCTGATCCCTTTGCCAACAGGCCCCTGCTTAGGTGGGGGCAGCTCAGGTCTCCATGGGGTTACATGTTTCTTTTCCCTTGCCAGGAAAGAAATCTCCACGGGGCCTCCTGACCTCTGGCAGTCTTGGGGCTTCCCCAAGCTTGAAACAAAAATGCTGCTCTGGCTATAATCAGCCAATTAGGGCCTAGTTTGGCGGGTCTGAGGACTGAGCCAAGCTAGAGGCTGCCGAGGCTCAGATTTCAAAGATGCATGCCTGAAAGTTTGGGGAATTGATTTAGAGATAAGCTCCCCCAGCTCTGGGGATCAAGGGGAGGCCCCTGGGAGGGAGAAGAGGAGAAACATTCCAAATTGTGGAGGTGACTCCACCCCGCCTTCCCACAACACTCCCCCAGCCGCAGCCACCAACCCCCCTCCAACCCCCCTCCTGAGGGGAAAGGGGGTAGGGAAATGAGGAGGGAGGGAAGGGCAGAGAACTGAGAATGAGAAAGGAAGAAAGGAGGAGGAGGAGGTAGAGGAAGGGAAGAGGAGGAGGAAGAGGAGGGGAAGAGGAGGAAGAGGAAGAGGAGGAGGAGAAGAGGAGGAAGAGCAAGAGGAGGGGAAGAGGAGGAGGAAGAGGAAGGGAAGAGGAGGAGGAGGTAGAGGAAGGAGAGGAAGAGGAGGGGAAGAGGAGGAAGAGGAAGAGGAGGGGAAGAGGAGGAGGAAGAGGAAGGGAAGAGGAGGAGGAGGTAGAGGAAGGAGAGGAAGAGGAGGGGAAGAGGAGGAAGAGGAAGAGGAGGGGAAGAGGAGGAGGAGGAAGAGGAGGAGAAGAGGAGGAAGAGGAAGAGGAGGGGAAGAGGAGGAGGAGGAAGAGGAGGGGAAGAGGAGGAGGAGGAAGAGGAGGAGGAAGAGGAAGGGAAGAGGAGGAGGAGGAAGAGGAGGGGAAGAGGAGGAAGAGGAAGAGGAGGGGAAGAGGAGGAGGAGGAAGAGGAGGAGAAGAGGAGGAAGAGCAAGAGGAGGGGAAGAGGAGGAGGAAGAGGAAGGGAAGAGGAGGAGGAAGAAGAGGAGGGGAGAGGAGGAAGAGGAAGAAGAGGGGAAGAGGAAGGGAAGAGGAGGAGGAAGAAGAAGGGAAGAGGAGGAGGAGGTAGAGGAAGGAGAGGAAGAGGAGGGAAAGAGGAGGAAGAGGAGGAAGAAGGGAAAAGGAGGAGGAAGAGGAGGGGAAGAGGAGGAAGAGGAGGGGAAGAGGAGGAAGAGGAGGGGAAGAGGAGGAAGAAGGGAAGAGGAGGAGGAAGAGGAGGGAAAGAGGAGGAGGAGGAAGAAGAGGAGAAGGAGAAAAGAACAAGGAGAACAAGGAGAAAGAGGAGGGGAAGGGGAGGAGGAGGAGGAGGAGGAGGAAGAAATAGAGTAGAAGGGAAGAAGAAATGGAGTTGGGGTCTTCCATGGCCTGGTGGTGAGGTTGGATGATAGGGTTTTAATGGCCCTGGGACTGACTCTCAGCAAATTGGTATGCCAGGTCTTGATTGGTTCCTCCTTTTCCATCAATACCCTAGATGTCCCTGGGAGAAGCCAAGCACACTCAGGAAGTTCTAGTGCCTTAGAATCCAGGAATGTGTCAGCAAGAAGGGGCTTATAGAGAGCACCTAGTCAGATCCCAGCTCTATAGAGATAACTAGGTCCCTATTCTTTGAGAGATTGAGCCCAAAGAGATTCAAAGAGGCAACTGGATAGTGGCCACAGCCTCGGATTTGGTGTCATGGCCTCTGTGCCTCAGTTCCTTCCTTTGTAAAGTTTGAGGGCTGGATGAAATGACTTTAATTTCTAGTCTGATAGTCAAGAATTTAATGACTCAGTTTTCACTTAAGAAAGACAGCCAAGGGGCAGCTGGGTGGCTCAGTGGGTTGAGAGCCACGCCTAGAGATGGGAGGTCCTGGGTTCAGATACTTCCCAGCTGTGTGACCCTGGGTGAGTCACTTAACTTCCATTGCCTAGCCCTTACCACTCTTCTGCCTTGGAACCCAATATACTGTAAAAATTAAAATTATATCTTAATAATAAAAATATTATATTTTAGGGAGGTTTATTAAATGATCATGAGAAATCAAGGAATAAAGAGGATACAAAAATAAAACCACAAGTCCATGACTGATTAGCCATTTCAAAATCCTCACTCACCACCATCACCACTGATTGCTACATCATGCCAAAGAGGGCATGAGAGGAGTTACAGCCAGTTGAATACCAAGAACGTGTGATCTTGCCAATGTGGAGACACAGGAGAGATTATAAGGAATTTTGGGAAATACTAAGGACTTCTGGGGTATGAAGGCAAAGGTTCAAAATCTCCATTTATACAACACAGTATTGATTCTAAGGAGAAAGGTAAGAGTAAAAAAAAGAAAAAGAAAGATAGTCAACATAAAGTACTGTTCTTGAGAGTTAGCAGATCTGGGTTTCAGTCCTGATTGTTAGGTGGCTGATTGCTGGCAAGACATTTCAGGTCTCTGAAACTCAGTCTCAGAGGATGTGGTAGTACAGACCTGTAATCCCAGTTCTAAGGGAAGCTGAGGCTGGCAGATCTCTTGAGCTTCATTGGACTAAGTAGAACAGGCATTTGTGCCATTTCTGGCCCCAATACATTGCGCTCCTGGAGCTAGGGAAAGAAAGGGCACTAGGCTGCTTATAGAGGGTCCTAGGTTCAAAACATATCAAGTTAAAGCTCCCATAATAATCAGTGGGACCAACCACTGAGTAGCCCTCCAATGTACAGAATGGATAATATAGAGAAGGAAATAAACATTTATTAAACACCCATAACAGCAAGATGCTCTTATCTTTTTAAAAAATTTTGATCCTTATACAACTCCTTCAAGATAGGTGCTGTTATTTATTTTTGAAAACCTTTACCTTCTGTCTTTGAATCAATATCTGTTCCAAGGCAGAAGAGCAATAAGGGCTAGGCAATGGGGGTTAAGTGACTTGCCTAAGGTCACCCAGCTAGGAAGTGTCTGAGGCCAGATTGAAACCCAAGACCTCCCATTTCCAGGCCTGGCTCTCTCCCCACTAAGCCATCTAGCTGTGCTTATATGAGCTGTGATTATCTCTGTGTTATAGCTGGGGAAACTGTGTAAGACCCAAATTAAGTAACTTGCCCCTGGTCACAGAGCTTGTAAGTGTCAGAGGTCACACTTGAACTCAAGACTTCTTGGCGCTAGGCTTTTTGCTTCTATCCAGTGTACCACCTTGCTCTGGTGACCCAGTAGTTTCCTTATCTGTAAAATAAGGCATCTAGACTTGATTCTCTGTAGTCCCTGCTAGCTCTAAAAAACAATCCTATGAATAATCACCAAATTCTTCCCTCCAAGGGCTGCTGAATTTGGGGAAGGAACAGAAGATGGAGAAACACTGAGTTATTATCCCTGAGCAGAAGAAGTCCAAAATGAGATGAGGGAAAACTTCTTAATTTCTCTCAGAGACCAGGCAAATGGAAATTGCTTTGTATTGTAGCAAGGAGGATTAAAGTTAGACCTAAGGAAGGACTGGAGTTCTCTAGGCAGCTGATAGGCAAACCCTGAAACAGGAAGCAGAACTGTAGATAGAGTCCAACAAGATCTTGGCTGCCATTTTACAGATGAAGAAATGGCGGCGTGGAGAGGTGATGTGTTTGGCCAGTGCCCAGACTGCCAACCCAGCAAGGACTCACCGAGGAAGCTGGGCCTGGCAACAGAGAGTGTCCAAAGTGGGGGTGGGGGTGGGGGTGCCAGACTGAAGGCAGGGCATGGGAATGAAATGCTGGGCTCCTTCCATTTTATACCCAGGCATGCCTGGAATCCAGCCTCATCAATAGGAGGTTTACTGGTCACAGTTCCCAGTCTCCGCCCCCATCCCCCCAGGGCACAGCCTGGGATTAATACTGTTCCCTCTCTAATTACAGGGTTAGAGATGGCGTTTGCTAAAGCCCCACAGTCAAGCTAAATCCTTATGTTGCATTCCTTCTCCATCTGGGCACCTCCTCCCATCCCTAGCTTTTCCCCAACACCCATTCTCTGTCTTCCCCTCAATTTGCCTCCATTGTCATCTCTGCCATCCTCCTCCCAGTTCCCCCTTATTACACCTCCATAATCCACCCCCAACACCCTCCATTTCCAGCCTCCCAACCTTGCCCTTTCTGGACTCCTTCCACCAGCATCCTCCATTTCTAATCCTCCTCCCCCATACACATACACACTCTCTCTAGCCAACCTTCTGCCTTCTCCCCCAACCTTCCACTAAAATTGAGGGGTGTCTGCTTTCTGAGGAGTAAGCTGGGTTAGCCAGAAGGACTGACTTGGGGTTCCCTCTCACTGTAAGTGTCCAAGGCATTTCTTGTGGAGCAGGCAAAGAGGGAAGGTATTTGTTTTATGGGCCATCTGGGTATTTCCCTAGGCAGAAGCAGATTTGTCCTCTGGGCTATGAGGTAACATTTCTGAAGAACAAAGAGAATTTTCTTTGGGGCCCACAGGAGTAGAAAAGGAGAGCTCTCTCTCCCCAGAAAGGAGCCAGTCAGAGAGGGAGGAGCTGGGAAGTCCCATCCAGATCCAGAAAGGAGACTCACCTGTGGAGCACTGGCCACGTGGGGGTTGGTGCTTAAAAATAATTCAATTTGGCCCACCAGTCAGGCTAAGTGGTTGAGAACAAGGATAGGGACTGAGCAAGATGGCACAGTGGATAGCAGGTTGGACTTGGAGTCAGGAAGATCTGAATTCAAATCCTTTTGTCCCTGGTGAAATCAGTTAACCCCTGCCTCAGTTTCCACCTTTTTTTGAAACAGGAATATTTACCAGGGTTGTTAGGAAACCCAAACGAGATAACTGGGACAAAGTGTTTTACAAACTTTAAAGTACTATACAAAGGCTAGCTATTATTATTGTCACAATTGTTGTTATTTTCATCCTGACTATTTAACCCTAACTCCTACTTCCCTTTTCATGTCCTCCTAGACAAACCAGAGAACATTCTAAAGAGGGAGGCCAGGATGAGGAAGAGGCCTGGAGAACTGAGGAAGTCAATGAAAGGAAATGGGACAATGGTTAGCCTAGAAAAGAAAAGACTTGGAGGGGATAGAGCAGCCGCTTTCCAATATGTGAACGAATGGCTGTCATGTGAAAGAGGGATTAGAGTCTTCATTCTGGTCTCCCTTCTCTGTCTCTTTAGATACTTCCTCCTGAGACTAGCTTGGGAGCAAAGGTATCATTTTTCCCCCTCTAAATTTATCAAGTATTTATTAGATATTTTGTAATAGATAATATTTTTAGAATAACTTTTATTCTAAATTTTGAGAATCAAATTTTCTTTTTTCTTTAATTAATTTAGAATATTTTTCCACGGTTACATGATTCATGTTCTTTTCCTCCCCTCCTCCCACCCCCCACTCAGAGCCATTCCACTGGGTTTTACATGTTTCATGAGCAAAGGGATCATTGAGAGAAAAACTCTACTGGGGAGACCTTGGCACAAGGAAAAGCAAGAAGGTAGCACAGTGGATGGAAAACCAGTCTTGGTTTTGGGAAGAACTGAGTTGAAATCCAGCCTTAGACACTTACCAACTCTGTGATCCTGGGTGAGTCATTTAACCCTGTGTGCCTCAGTTTCCTCATCAGTAAAATGAACTGGAGAAGGAAATGGGAAACCACTCCTGTATCTTAGCCAAGAAAACCCCAAACAGGGTTAGGAAGAGTTGGATGTGAATGAAATGACTTAATAAAGGCAAGAGAGATCAGAGGACCAAAATACTACAATGGTTCAAGTGGAAGGGATGGGGAACCTCTTGGAGTAATGGCGATTTCCCAGGGGAGTGGGGAATGAGGGGGAAAGTAACCATTTGAGGCAGAGAGATCATTAGAGTTGAAGAGACAAATGGCTCATCAAATCACCTGTTGGAAAAAATGAAAATTCAATGAAGAACAATGGCCCCTGCAAGGGCAATTGCGTGAGACCCTGTCCTTTACCGTGAAAGGATCTGTTCTGAGGTTGGGATCAATCCAAGGGGACCCTCCTGGCTTGGGCTCTTGGCCCTTGCTCCACCCTGCCACTTCTCTGGGCTGGTTTTGGGGGAGGTTTAGATCTCTGATTCATTCTTTTCCACACCCATCCACAACCCATAGGGAAACAAATGTTCATATATGACTTGTTAAGGTGACCAAGTACTTCCTCCCCTTAAAGACTCACCCTGAAAGAGGTTGTGTAGGTCAGTGGTTAGAGCCAATGGCTGAGGTCTTCATTGTAAGGTTTAGAGGCACAGGGACCAGTTAATCACAGCTGATATTTATAAGGGATTTCAAGGCTTGGAAAGAGCTTACAGGGTGTCCCCAAAATCTTAGTGCAGTTTTAAGCTATTGAAAATTTACTATAAGCCAAGTACTGTGGCTCAGCACTGGAGCTACAGCTACAAAATTGAGATAATCCCTGCCCTCCCTTTAAGCTATCAAAATTTAAAACATTACCTGAGACATAGGGAGCAGGTAGGTGGCTCAGTGGATTGAGAGCCAGTCCCAGAGATAGGAGGTCCTCAGTTCAAATGTGACCTCAGATACTTCCTAGCTGTGTGACCCTGGGCAAGTCCCTTAACCCCTATTGCCTGACCCTTACCGCTCTTCTACCTTGAAATCAATGGACAGTATTAATTCTAAAACAGAAGGTAAAGTTAAAAAAAAAAAAGACTTTTGGAATACCTTTTCTTTTTTTTTTTTAACCCTTACCTTCCATCTTGGAATCAATACTATGTATTAGTTCCAAGGCAGAAGAGCAGCAAGGGCTATGCAATGGGAGTAAAATGACTTGCCCAGAGAGCTAGGAAGTATCTCAAGTCAAATTTGAACCCAGGACTTCCTATCTCTAAGCCTGGCTCTCAATCCACTGAGCCACACAGCTGCCCCCTGGGATACCTTCTTGATTTCACTTAATGCAGACAATAACTCAGTGAGTGTGGCACAATCCATATTATTATCCTCAATTTGCAGGTAAGGGAACAGAGGTTAAGGGATGTTGAGTAAATCACCCATGATAGAGGCAAGAATCAAAGTTGGGTCTTTCTTAATTCTTGATCTCTTTCCCTGGTTAGTTTTGCAAAACCAGTTTTGCTTTTCCTTTAGTGGGAACCAACTTTGCCAGGAAAGAAGTCACTGACTGTCCAGAAGATGATATCAGGGCCCCCAAGGAAGACTCTAATGGAGGAGAGATGAGGACAAGCATTTATTTTATTTTATTTTTTGAATGATATTTTTAAAAATTTTCCACAGTTCCACGATTCATGTTTTCTACCTCCCCTCATTACTCCCCCTTTCCAGAGTTGACAAACAATTCCACTGGGATATACATATACATTATCACTAGAATCCATTTCCATATTATTCATTTTTGTAAAAGAGCAATCCTTTAAAACCAAAACCCTAAATCACTACCCATATAAACAAGTGATAAATCACGTTTTCTTGGGGATTCCTACTCCCGCAGTTCTTTCTCTAGAGGTGGTGAGCATTCTTTCTCATAAGGGGGACAAGCATTTACTAAGCACCTGTTATGGGCCAGGCATTGTGCTAAGAACTTTTCAATTATTCTCTCATTTGATCCTTACAATAACATCTGAATTAAGAGCTATTTTATCCCCATTTTTCAATTGAGGTAACTGTGACAGACAATGGTTAAATGACTTTTCCAGGATCACATGGCTAGTAAGTCTGAGGCAGGGTTAGAACTCAGGTCTTCCAGACTCCAGATCCAATGTTTGATCTATTGTGCTACCTAGCTCTGGAGCTCAGTTTCCTTACTATCCAGTGGAGATGAGAGGGGTTAGACTAGAAAACCTCAGAGTTCTGTTTTAGGTCTCATTCCAGGATTCAGAGGTATTCAGTCCCCAACAAAACGTGGCACAGATGCCTGTGTGGGGCTCCTCACGAGACATGGAAGTTAATGGAATATGCAAAGAACCAACACTGGTTTCTGTGCTTCTTTAAACATGTGGTTGTTCAGTCTTGTCTGACTCTTTGTGACCCCATTTGGGGTTTTCTTGGCAGAGATCTAAGAGTAGTTTGCTATTTCCTTCTCCAGGTCATTTGACAGATGAGGAAACTGAGGCAGACAGCTGTGAAGTGACTTCCCCAGGGTCACCCAGCTAGGAAGTGTCTGAGGTTAGATTTGAGTGCAGGAAGAGGAGTCTTCCTGACTCCAAGCCTGGCGCTCTATCCACTGCACCATCCAACTACCTTTCCTTGAACCTACAGAAAAGCAAAGTGTAATTGTATTGACTCCTCAGCAAGGGAGAGGTGTAATATGAAATTCTTCCGGCAGGTGGCAGCATACGTGAGCCATGAGCCTAGGGGTCTTCTCAAGGACTTGTGCTCATTTCCTCCACTCATGTTCAGCCTCCCAAATGTGCAGGATTAAAAAACAAAGCAGAAGGGGAGGGGGAAATGGGAAAAGGTGGGAGGGAGAAAAAATAAAAGTGTTCATTGTAAAAATGAAATAAAATTAAAAAGATGCGATTGAGGGTCCATTGGCCATCGGACTACAGAATTACTAACAGAAAATCTCTAATTTGCCCCACACTCCCACCCCACATCTGGAAATTTCTTTTTCAGCCTCAACCCCACACATTTGTAGAAAACAAGCAAACAGCATTCTATGGCTACATATTTCATTCTAGAAAATGAAAACAAAAGGAAACCATTCCAAGCATTGCTTGGAACCCAAACCTGCTTCTGCAGGCCTTCCCAGCTTTTGGGGGTTGTGAAAAGCTTAGAGGAAGTAGCTGTGTGTCTGTCACTCTCCTGGGAAACACTTATACCAAATAGAAGACAAAGGAAATGTGATGAGGGGAAGCTGTTCTCCCCTCCTCCTAAAATACTGCCCTCCCCCAACTCTCTGTGATCATGTATCTCCATCTCTAATCTGGCCATTTGCTGCTCAGTTCATTCCATCCATCCCCTAACCTACACCTCTTTTTCTTGTCTTTCTTTTAAAAAAAAAACCCTTATAGAATCGACATGGGTTCCAAGGCACAAGAGCTGTAAAGACTCTGCAATGGGGGTTAAGTGACTTGCTCAAGGTCACACAGCCAGGAAATCTGAGTCCAGATTTGAACCCACTCCAGACTATTCTGAGTCACCTCACCAGTTGTACCTTTCCTTTCTTTTTATTGGTGAGGAGTTGGGAGAGAGAGAAAAGAAATGCTTGTTAATTGAAAAATAATAAAATTTAAAATGATTGATATCCTGAGACATTTCCTAGCTGTGTGACCTTGGGCAAGTCACTTAACCCCTATTGCCTAGCCCTTACCACATTTCTGCCTTAGAACCAATACACAGTATTGATTCTAAGATGGAAAGTAAGGTTTTTTTTCTTTTAAAATTAAATTATCTGAGTCTGTATTTTAAAAATTAATTAAGAATATTTTTCCATGGTT
This sequence comes from Monodelphis domestica, assembly GCF_027887165.1. Classification (NCBI taxonomy): domain Eukaryota; kingdom Metazoa; phylum Chordata; class Mammalia; order Didelphimorphia; family Didelphidae; genus Monodelphis; species Monodelphis domestica. Next base: position 157,350,802 of record NC_077227.1, read on the forward strand.
ATATGATTCATGTTCTCTCCCTTCCCTCTTCCCTCCCCCTTCCCAGAGCTGATGAGCAATTCCACTGGGTTTTATATATATCATTGTTTAATTTCCATATTATTACTATTTGCAATAGAGTGATCATTTAGAGTTTACATTCCCAATAATATCCCCATCAAACCACGTGATCAAGCAAATGTTTTTCTTCTGTGCTTCTGCTCCCACAGTTCTTTCTCTGGATGTGGATAGTGTTCTTTCTCGTAAGTTTCTCTAGATTGTCCTAGATCATTGTATTGCTGCTAGTAGAGAAGTCCATTACATTCTATTGTACCACAGTGTATCAGTCTCTGTGTACAATGTTTTCCTGGTTCTGCTCTTTTCACTTCGCATCTGTTCCTGGAGGTTGTTCCAGTCCACATGGAATTCTTCCAGTTCTTTATTCCTTTTAGCACAATAGTATTCCATCACTAACAGATACCACAATTTGTTCAGCCATTCTCCAATTGATGGGCATCCCCTCATTTTCCAATTTTTTGCCACCACAAAGAACACGACTATAAATATTCTTGTACAAGTCTTTTCCCTTATTATCTCTTTGGGGTACAAACCTGGCAGTGGTATGGCTGGATCAAAGGGCAGGCAGTCTTTTAAAGCCCTTTGGGCATAGTTCCAAATTGCCCTCCAGAATGGTTGGATCAATTCATAGCTTTACCAGCAATGCATTAGTGTCCCAATTTTTCCACATCCCTTCCAACATTCATTATTTTCCTTTACTGTCATATTGGCCAGTCTGCTAGGTGTGAAGTAGTACCTCAGAATTGTTCAGATTTGCATTTTTCTAATTATGAAAGATATAGAACACTTTTTCATGTGCGTATTGATGGTTTTCCTTTTTTATCTAAAAACTGTCTATTCATGTCCCTTGACCATTTATCAATTGGAGAATGAAGGCAAGGGTTTAAAAAAAAAATGATTGATATCAAGGCATTTCCTAAGAGCAGGATTGGATAGGAGGAGAGAGGGAGATCTATGCCCACCCAGATTATGCCCAGTGCCTGGCATATTGTAGGTATTTAACACAGATTTATTGAGCAAATTATTGAGAAAAAAAGGGGGTGTATGGAATGCTCAGGGAGGGGTAATATCTCTGGTATGGAGGGGTTGTCATGCCCTTCTAGGGCAGCTCTCCAGCCACTGACCCTCACCTGACACCCAGCTCTCACTTGTGGCTCCCAGTAGCTGCTAGCATGTGGCAGCGGCCACACCCCAGGCAATGGCTTCGACAGGCAGGCTAAACCTTGTGAGGGTAGCCATCCGGTCATCGACCCCTGGTGAACCAGGGCTTTGCTCACCCAGCATGTGAAGACTGCTTCGGCAGAACAGGCGGAAGAAACCAACAAGAAGGTTCAATGGCTGAGAGGGCGAAGCAGCAAAGCACTGTGGAGTGCTCAGGGCATGTTGGAGCACAAAAGACAACACGGCCATCCAATGCACCTGAGGAAGTCTCCAGGTGTAACGATTTTTCGTGCCAATGGACCCAGGCTTCCAACGCCGAGAGAGTGGCACTGTCTCTGTGCATCGACTTTTCCACTTAAATCTTCATGCACAGGTATCTTTGTGCACAAAAACGCACAAAGACAATTGTCATCCTCAGTTCGAGAGACAACCAACAACAACAATTGAGCAAATGGGGGGGGGTACTAGAATTCTGAAGAAATGCAGAAGAAAGAGTATCAATGACTGTATAAAAGTGGGAGGGGACTCAAAGATGAGTAAGAGATGGATCTGCTCTGATGGAACTTATATTCTAATGGAAGAAATAAAGTCCACAGAGAAGTGCCCCTAACACAATATGGCCCTAGAGAAGTACAAAATGCTGTCCACAGGAGTCTTGCTCTTTTCACACCATCCAGAACCGTGATTAGGTGGCTCCTGTGGATTCTAACCACCAAATTTCACAGTATTAAATTCCCCTTTCCTGAACATTCTGTGCCCTTAAATTCTTTCTGCTTTAGAGCTCTCTCCTGTGAGCATTCCACTGTTGGCCTTAATCGTTTGATTAATCAACAAATATTTAGTAAGCATTCACTTGTGCTAGGCACTACCTAAGCACTGGGATATACAAAGAAAGACAAAAACAATCCTTTCCCCCTAGAAGCCTAAGGTCAAATAGAGATGACAATGTATAAACAGGTACCCATGAGCTAAGTATGGATAGATGGAAAGTAACCTTGGAGGAGAAGGTTGCCATCCATTTCCTCTGTATGTATCTTCGATGTTTCTTGGAGTTCCTAGCTCCTTCACAGCTCTCTCCCAATATGATCATCTTGGGCTTCTTCTTTCCATCCTGGATCTCTAACACCATTGCCCCAAGGGAGCTAACACAGATGTTTATCTCCAAATTCTCTGTAGCAATCCAAATAATGGCCCCAGTCTCTCATTGATGCAGTGTATAGAATGTGAGATTTGAAGTATGGAAGACCTCAGGTGGAATCCTGCCTCAGATATCAGCAGCTATATGACCCTAGCTAGGCAAGTCAGTTACTCTCTGTCTCAGTTTTGTCATCTATAAAATGAGAACAATAATAGCACCTATCCCCTAAGATTGTTGTGTGTCAACTGAGAAGATATATTTTTTAAAACCCTCACCTTCCATCTTAGAATCAATACCATGTATTGGTTCTAGGACAGAAGAGCAGTAAGAGCTAGGCAGTGGGGGTTAAGTGACTTGCCCAGGGTCACCCAGCTAGGAAACATTTGAGGCCAGATTTGAACTTAGGACTTCCCTTCTCTAGGCTTGTTTCTCAATCCACTGAGTCACCCAGCTGCCCCCAACTGAGAATATTTTTAAAGTGCTTAGTGTAGTGCCTGGCAAATAGTAGACATAAAACAAATATTTGTTTCCTTCCTTCCTTCTAGTTGAACTGGGCTTCTCTTTCTTACATATGACATGCCATCTTTTATCTCTGCGCCTTTGCACTGACTGTTCCCAGTGCTTAGAACTTTCTCCCTCCTCACCTCCTTCCAATCAAACCCTTCTCTTCCTTCAAGAGGGAGCTCAGTCACCACTTTCTACAGAAATCTTTTCCTAATCCCCTAACTTTTAGTTTTCTCCTTCCCAATGAACCTTGTATTTAGTCATTATATTTGTATTTATTGTTTTCATAATGATTCTGCATATTATTCTATATGTACTTGCCTCCCCAATAGAATGCATACTCCTGCTTTGAAAGTTACACGTTGAATTTATTATATATTTAAAATGAAAAGCAAGTTCTATGTAAAGTTCTACAATGTACATGGAAATATTCAGTGCTTGTTAACTAAACAATTTTTTTAAAAAGAAAGAAAATCTAAGAATCTAAGCTCCTTAGGGTAAGAATTGCTTCATTGCTTGTTTTAGTAGCCCTAACATGGTGCCTGGAAAATAGTAGGCATTTAATAAATACTTGTTGATTGACTGATGCATTATATGTGTTTGTAAAAAACTGGGAAAATAACCCCAATGACCCCCAATAAAGAAATAACTGAATAAATCATTTCATTAACATAATAGAATACTATAATGCAATCAAGACCAACAAGGAGGAGGAATGCAAAAAAATCTGGAAAAGCCTTTTTGAAATAATGCAAAGAGAACCACAAGAATGAAATAAATACATACTAACAACTATGTAAGAGGAAAAAGGAATGAGAAGGAAAGGGCCAAGGAACAACTGGCAAATGATGATACTTTGTAAATTTCAATTAAACTGAAAATAGTTTCTAAAACTAAGCAAGTTTACTTGGTTGTATTGATGTTCAGTGTTAAGTTTTTAATAAAATGATGAATTGAAAAAAAACCCAAACCCACAACATATGATCAAAAGAATGGGCCTCTAAATCATTTCATAAAGTCCTCCACAATGAGTTCTACTAAGGGTGTCCTTCACTGACTCCATGACATGGTCCTTGTTGAAAGGTTTATGGGCCACTGTGATCGGAAGGTATTCTTTGAGATCAATTTTAGCATAATTAAAATATTCTCTCTTTCTATCATGGGAGGTCAACATGGAAAAAACAAATAGGGACATGGTCCATGGGCAAAAATTTTCCCAGGGACCCTTGAGTGGTTAACGTGTCCTTGGTTGACCCCCAGAGGGAGTATTTCCCTCTCACTCCAACTTCTCTCTTGGTTCACAGTGGCCATGAGCTCTCTTCCCAGATTGGGATCCTGCTACCTGGATATTTATAAACAAAGTGCCCTTTGACTCCATCAACCAATGATGTGCATTAATCAACAATTGCTATGTAGTCAGAAAAAAATGCCTAACTCTCCCTCGATCTTTTTCTTGGACGGGGCTCATGCTACTAGTGAAGTTTGGGTTGGCAGTGAGGGGGAGTTTCTCTGGCTTTGATGAGCTGGGGTGCAAAGCTGAAAGTCACAGAGGTATAATAAACCTGGCTCAGCTCAGGGTACAGACTGGCTGGTATGTGTGTTTTTCACCGATGTGTGTGTCTTTCTGTCTGACTTGTGCTTGTGGCTATGGAGCCAGGGAAGAAGTTTCCCTCTTATCTAACATGTACTTGGCAGTGGTCAGCTACCTCAGAAATTAACTTTACATTGGAGCTTTGAAAGACCCTTGGCTTCATCCATTGGGGTGGGTACTCATTCCACTGAGCCAGATCACAGTTGAGTCCATCAACAAATATTTATTGAGTACTTACTATAAGCAAAGGATGGGGCTAAGCATTGGACAAGGCTCTCTTCACTCAGCTAGGCTGGTTTTCAGATGACATACCTATAGTGTAACGCAGTCTGACCATGAGCCTTTCCAGTTTGGTAAGACCTACCCCAACTTATGCTCTTCGGTTATAGACATCCAGAACTCAGGGACCCAACTTTACCATGATGAAGAATTGTACCTTAATGAGGGCTAATTAACTGAAAGAGAGAATAAGTTTGGAATATTATGGGACCTCTGAGCCTACCTTCTTTCTCTTCTCTCTCTCTCTCTCTCTCTCTCTCTCTCTCTCTCTCTCTCTCTCTCTCTCTCTCTCTCTCTCTCTCTCTCTCTCTCTCTCTTCCTTCCTTCCTTCCTTCCTTTTTAATAATCCTTACTTTAGTGTGTTTTGCTTGATAATACATTTTTAATCAAGACTGAATTGTTTGCCAACTCCAGGAGGAGGGAGAGAAGAAGGGAAGGAGACAATGTGAATCATATAATTTTGAAAACTTATGTGGAAATTTGTTATTAAAATGAAATAAAGAAACAAAATAATAATCCCTACTTCTGTCTTAGAATTGATACTAAGTATTAGTTCCAAGGCAGAAGAGCAGTAAGGGCTAGGCAATTGAGGATAAATGACTTGCCCAGGGTCATACAACTAGGAGTTGTCTGAGGCAAGATTTGAACCTAGGATCTCTTATCTGCAGACCTGGCTCTTTATTCACTTAGCCACCCAGCTGTCCCTTTGGTCTACTTTTTAATCAGTAAACAGTACCAAAGGGATGTATTTCAGTTCAAAGGAAGACTTCACTTGCTCCAAATATCTGCCACTCCATTCCTACCCCTTCCATTGACTCTAGAAGTCAAAAGGCAATTTTTCTGTTACCTGGAATTTTAATAGAGATGTTGAAAATAATGCAATGAGAAAAAGTGAAGCTACTTAACTTTTTTTACGGTACTGAATAGATATCACATGATGTTAATAGCAACTGTGCTCATTAGGTAATACAAGTACAATTATCCTATTTGATCCCTGAGAAAACTGAGTGGCAAGAAAAAAATCCCATTATAATTATGTATAGTCATGGAAATAGATTCCTACAATGGCCATATTGAAAGAAAGAGAAGGATGAGGGAGAAAGAGGAGAGGAGAGAAGAAAAGAAAACAGAAAAAAGGTCAAAATTTCTTTGATCTCTGAATTTATCAGCTCTCTGTCTGGAACTATCAGTCCTCTGGAACTGTGGCTAGTTATTATGTTTTGCAGGTTTTTCTGGGAAGACACTATTCCCTTCATCATTTAAAAAAAACCCTTATCATCCATCTTAGAATCACTACTGGGTATTGGTTCCAAGGCAGAAGAGCAGTAAGGACTAGGCAATTGGGGTTAAGTGACTTGCTCAGGGTCACCCAGCTAGGAAGTGTCTGAGACCAGATTTGAACTCAGGACCTCCTGCCTTTAGTCTTGGCTCTCTATCCATTGAGCCACCACCCTTCATCATTCCTAAAAGCACAATAGTATTTTATTCACATTCATATACCATAGCTTGTTTGGCTATTCCCCAATTGATAGGCATCCACTTGATTTCTAGTTCTTTGCCATCCTGAAAAGAACTATTACAAATATTTTGTACATATGAATCCTCTTCCTCTTGATTTCTTTGGAGAATAGGCCTAGTAGCAATATTGCTAGATCAAAGGCTAATGCAGATTAAACTTAAAGAAAGTGTCCGAGTACAATTCCCCCCCATAGCACAAGTTGTTAAGCATCCACCAGCACAGACTGTGTTTCATTTTTATAGTTGTGCCCCTATCACTTGTTATAGGGCATAGCCCATAGCAGGAACTATCAATGAATGAGTAAACAAAAAATTGCGGGTGATACAAAAGAAATATGTGACAGTTATTTAACCTTACTAGATCTGCAGCGAGACATCCTGGAAGGATTGATGGACTCTGATCTCTCTCTAAACCTCACCTGTAAAATGCAGAATTGTCCTAGCAACCTCATTTCTTATGAGGGAAAGCAGGATCAAAGTTGGAGGTTCTGTGGAATTGTGAATGATGACTGTCCCTCCCCCTTGGATGGAAGCTCTAACGGAGTAGGGACAGCATCTTATCAAGATACTACATCTCTCCCAGAGTCCAACAAGTGCGCACTTAATAAATGCTGAATAAAAAGAACTTTTGAACATGTGAAACAATAGCCGACAATAGGGAAATAGGTACTACTTTGAATGGAGTGGAATGGACAATGAATGAGTGCCTTAGGAAATCCCAGAAGGGTGAGATCACTTTAGCCTGGAGTAAGAACAATAACACATATTTCTATGGTTCTTTTAGAGTACTTTCTTCACAACCAGCTAGTGAGGTAGACACTGTAAATCGCTGATGATCTCAACTGAGAAATCCAATGGCCTGTTCTCAGTCTTGACCTTCTGTAGCATTTGACACTGTTGGCCACCTCTCCTTAAGACTCTTGTTGTCGTTGGTCTTTTCTTCTTTTAAAACTGTTACCTTCTGTTTGAATCAATACTCTGTGTTGGTTCCAAAGCAGAAGAACAAGAAGGGCTAGGCAATGGGGGTTAAGTGACTTGCTCAGGGTCACACAGCTATGAAGTATCTAAGGCCTGATTTGTACCCAGGACCTCCCATTTTCAGGTCTGGATCTCCAACCACTGGGCCACCCAGATGCTTTAGCTTTCACTGGCACCTTTTATTGTTTAGTCTTTTTTATTTTTGTCTAACTCTTGTTGACCCCAATTGGGGTTTTCTTGGCAAAGATTTTGGAGTGGTTGGCCATTTCCTTCTCCAGCTCATTTGACAGATGAGGAAACTGAGGCCAATGGATTTAAACAACTTGTCCAGAGTCACACAGCCATCTTTCTTTCTTTTTCTGATATTCTCTCACTTAATGAACTCATTGGTTCTCATGGGTTTAGTCATCAGCTCTGTGCAAATGATTCCCAGATCTAGATATGAAGATTTAGTTTCAGTTCTATTCTTGTATTGTCAGACTGCCCATCAGCCATTTTGACTTAGATGTCCCCAGTGTTATCACAACTCAATGCATATACAGCAGAATTCATTATCTTTTCCCATCCTTCTTCTCTAATGTCTCATTATGTTAAGGTACCACTATTTTTCCAATCACCTCTGTTCTCAACACCAGCATCCTATTTGACTCTTCCTTATCCCTCAGTTCCATTCAGTTGCCAAATTTTGTCCTGTCCATCCCCCTGGAACTGCCCTTCTCCTTCCACAGCTGTCCCTCCTACTCAGACTCTTGTTACATGAAGTCAAATCGAGTCCACAATCCTATATTAAGGGCTTATTTTTTGCCAGGTACTGTGATAAGTGCTCAGGATATAAACGAAGAATAAAACAGTCCCTCCCTTAAGGAGTACATGAGCTAATAGATTAGACAATATGTGAAGAATGATGGAAAAACAACAAGAGACCTTGGAGTTCATCTCAGAGGGAAGGCCTTAGCATTAAGTGGGAGGAGGAAAGTCTCCTTACCAAAAGTGAGATTTTAACTGAGTCTTGAAGCCAAGAAAGCCAAGTTATAGGTGGAGATGAGGAGGAGGAATATTTCAAGCATGGGGACAACCAGTGAGTGGAAAGAGATCCAGGCCTAGAGATAAGAAATCCTGGGTATAAATATGGCCTCAGATGCTTCCTAAGTTGTGTGACCCTGGGTAAGTCATTTAACCCTGTTTACCTAGCTCAGTGACGGCAAATCTATGGCATGGGTGCCAAAGATGGCATGCAGAGCTCTCTCTGTGGGCACTTGGTTGCCCTCCCTTCCCCCCCAGAGTTCTTTACTGGAAAATCAAAGGGACTTGGGCAGAACTGCTCCCTTCCCCCCTCTACTTGCCTGATGACATTTTTTCAAATCACCTTCCCCTCTGCCCAGAGGCCTCATGGGAGCACTTTCTCCCTCCCCTGTGTGGCGTAAAAGGGGGGGCAGGGCCAGCCCAGCACTGGGTGGGGTGGGGGCAGGGCCTGGCACTCTGTCTCTAAAAGGTTCACCATCACCAGCCTATCCCTTATTGCTCTGTTGCCTTGGAACTGATACTTAGTACTGATTCTAAGATAGTGGGAAAGAAAGAAAGAGAGAGAAAGAGAAAAAGAAAGAGAGAGAGAAAGAAAGAGAGAAAGAGAGAGAGAGAAAGAAAGAGAGAAAGAGAAAGAAAGAAAGAGAAAAAAGAAAGAGAGAGAGAAAGAAAGAGAGAAAGAGAAAGAAAGAAAGAGAAATAAATAAAAAGGAAGGAAGGAAGAAAGAAAGAAAGAAGGAAGGAAGGAAGAAAGAAAGAAAGAAGGAAGGAAGGAAAGAAAGAATCACCAAGTCTGGACTACTGCAGTAGCCTCAATTGGCTTTCTATTTTCAAGTCTCCCTTCTCTAAAGCTATCTGTCTTCATGATATCTTCGCCATTCTTTATTTAGGAAGGAACCTCAGTTTTGGCACAGTTGCCAAGGCTTTGATATAGGCAGAACCTTGGGATGTCACCATTCAGATGACTTAACTGATTTATCTGAAATTCTCCTATTTGTTTTTTTAAATCTTTACCTGAAGTCTTAGAATCAATACTGTCTATTGGTTCCAAGGCAGAAGTGTGATATAGGCTAGGCAATGGGGGTTTAATGACTTGTCCAGGACCACACAGCTAGTTTTGAATCCAGGTTGATGAGCCTTCCTGATTCCTGGTCTTGCACTGTATCCACTGGATCACCTGGCTGCCCCTAGGTGCTAAGCTGCATAGATGCAAGTGCCCTTGCATCTAAGCTTTCCACTTGAACTGTCTTCTGAATATAAAAAAGTTTTTCTTCCTCCAACCAGAAAGTGCTGGATCTTAGCAAAATTGCAAATTACCCGGCATCCCAGTCTCCCCATTCTGTCTTTTTATTTCCCCTTGAGGGATAGACAGCATTTATCTGATCAAATCTGTCTACCCCCACGGATGGAATTTTGTATTCTGAAAGGTTGTGAAGATGATAACATGTCCCCCAAAGGAATGATTCAGTACTAATAAATTGCTAAAAAGGGAAGTTTAGGCCCTAGGGACAAGGAGAGGGGTAATTTAGAACTCTGGGGGCCTTCTAAGACTGGAAAGATTCATACCATATAGCCCAAGGTTCTGCCTATATCAAAGCCTTGGCAACTGTGCCAAAACTGAGGTTCCTTCCTAAATAAAAAATGGTGAAGATATCATGAAGACAGATAGCTTTAAAAGAAGTTCTTTTACTCTTTGTGAATTAGTGTTAGTTGAGTTCTCTTTCTTTCTCTTTTTAAAATATTTTTATTTTCTCTCTTAGAATTTATATTAAGTATAGATTCTAAGGCAGAATTGGGATAAGGGTTAGGTAATTGGGGTTAAATGACTTGCCCAGAGTCACACAACTAGGAATTAAGAACCCTTTTGATGAAAAATCAGAATCCACATTGTAGAGTATGTAAAAGTCACAGACTATCAGAGCTGGAAGAAAACCCAGAGACTGTCCAGTCCAGAGAAAACTGAGGTTCACAGGGGAATTGACTTGATCAAGGTCACACTGCTGGCTTAAACCAAGGTCAGAACTCAGGTTTCCTGACTCCTAAATCAGGCATATTATTTTTTTACTAGCTATAAGATTCCACAGCTACAAGGTACTAGAGTGGAAAGATGTTGCATTGGGAATTAGGAGAGACTTGGGTTTAAATCTCAGGTCTGTCTCATGGGAACTAAATGACCTTGAACAAGTTCCAATCCTCTCAGCCTCGATTTTCATTTTTGTAAATTGGGGTAATAATTCTTGTAACCTCTTGGACTCTCAATTTCCTCATTTGTAATTTGAGTGAATACTTTGAAATATCTGCCTCCCAGAATTCCAGTAAGACACCTTGTAAGCCTTACATTAACATACAAATGTAAGATATTATTTGCCTATAACTCAAATCCTTTACTGCTTAACAGAAGGCAATTGAAAGTGCCTACTCTATGCTGAACACATAAAGTACCTGTCTTTCAGGCAGTCTTCCAGGATTCCCTCAATGAGTAAGGGCCCCTTCTCACTTCTTTCTCTGAAGAACTTAACAGAAGTTAGAGGTAGGTACCAGGATATTTAGTGGAATGAGTGCTGGTTCTGGAGTCCAAATGGTATGGATTTTTATCCCAGTTTTGCCATTTAGTACCTGAGAGATCTTGGGCAAAACTCTCAGGTACTCTAGGCCTCAGTTTCCTCATCTGTAAAATGAAAGGGCTAAACCAATGGACTTTCCAGACTCCTTTCTCATCTAAATCCATGGAAAGGAATTGGGACTGTTCCAGTGATTTTATTGGCAAAGAAAACTCCCTCTACACCAATGTAGGTCCCTTCCCTCAAGGAGATCCCAGTCTAATGGGGGAAGGCATTATGCTATGATGTTGTTGTTCAGTAATGTCAACTCTTTGTGACCCTGTCTTAGATTTTTTTGGCAAAGGTCCTGGAGTGGTTTGCCATTTCTTTCTCCAGCTCATTTTACAGATGAGGGAACTAAGGCAAACAGGGTCAGGGTTAAATAGCTACTGAGTGTCTGAGGCCACATTTAAACTAAAGACTCCAGGCACAGTGCTCTATCCATTGCCCCATCCAGCTTCCTTCAACTATGTATATCATATAATTATTTTAAAAAATACATGTGGTATGAATAGGAAGTAATCTCAAGGGAAAGGTGGGAGAAAGAACTGGGCAAGGACTTCTGAAGAAGGCAGGGTTGAGAGGAATTTTTTTTTAAAACTCTTACTTAGTAATGACTCTAAGAAGGGCAAGGGTTAAGCAAATAGGTTAAGTGACTTGGTCAGGGTCACACAACTAGGAAGTATCTGTGGTAAAATTTGAACTTCTGACTTTGGGCTTGGCACTCTGTCCACTGAACCACCTAGCTGCTCCTGGCTGAGAAGAGTCTTGAAAGAAGTCAGGGGGGCCAGGAGTCAGAGGTGAGAAGGGAAAGCATTCCAGGCATGGCAAAGGGTCAGTCCGGAGACGGAGTGGCAACTTAGCAGATGGTCTTATCCAAATTCATGTCTGCCCCAGTTCCCAGCAAAGGCCTCAGAGGCCCCCAATAGGCTCTCAATTTGTAGTTTGTTTGTTTTTAACCCTTACCGTACCGTTTTAGAATCATACCGTGTATTGGTTCCAAGGAAGAAGAGAAGGGGTTGGGCAATGGGGGTCAGTGACTTAACCAGAGTCTCACAGCTAGAAAGTGTCAGGTAAAATTTGAACCCCGGACCTCCCCACTCTGGCATGGCTCTCAACTCACTGAGCCACTTAGCTGCCCCCATTAGGTCGTTTTCGAGTGTTTGAATTCTCCCGGGGCGGTGTTTCCCATCCGCGCCTTTGGGGCGCTCAGATGGTGGGGATGGCGGCGGCAGGGAGGGCGGGCAGCAATGTTGAGAAATGTCTTTGGCTCGGCTCGCACTGAGAACGATTTGTCCTTTCACTTGTTTGGTTCCCCTCCCCCGCCCAATTGTCCAGGCCAGTGTCTGAACTTTCCACTGTCGCCGGGCGGAGGAAGCGCCAGTCTCAAGGAAAGCGGTATCATTTCCAGCGCCGGGGCTCCGGGGCTCCGGGGCTCCGGGGCTCCGGCGGCGGCGGCGGCGGCGGCGGCGGCGGCGGCGGTCACTGCGCGGTTCTGTTTACCCAGAGAGGGAGGCAGGCGTAGGGCGAGCCCGGGCGAGGGGCGGAAAGCGGAGCGGGGCAAACAGAGGGGAACCCCAGCCAAGGGGGAAGGCGCATGGAAAGGGCATTTCCTATTTGTCCCAGCCGCTGCAGACTCTTGTCTCCAAGTCTGTGAGCAGTTCCTCCAGTGATTCATAATCAGCTTGAATTTATAAATAACCCCCCACCTAAGCCCAGCGCCTCCCGGGGCAGCAGGGGGACAGGGAACAGGAAAGGACGAAAAGATCTGGGGAAATCTGGTTCTCTCCAAAGAAGAAGTAGTAAGTTGGAGAGCTGACTAGCCCATTACCACAAGATTCTCTTGGGCTCCAGCCTTGCCCCTGCGTAGCCCGGGGCCAGTCGCTTAATACCTCTGTGCTCGGGGTATGTCTCCTAGGGGGAGAAGATGCAGAGGAGGTGCAGCCCTGCATTGGGAGAGGGAGTTTCCACACTTCAGAATTCCCTACACCGATGAAATCAGTGGCTCAGAACCTACCCCCTAGCAACGAACAGGGATGCCCTTTCTAGAGCTACTGCTGGAAGTCACCAAAGGGGCAATCTAGAATAACTCCCTCATTTGGAGATTGAAGAAACAGAAGTTAAGGGGGCAGCTGGGTGGCTCAGTGGACTGAAAGCCAGGCCCAGAGACCAGGAGGACTTGCGTTCAAATGTGACCTCAGACACTTCCTAGCTGTGTGACCCTGGGCAAGTCACTTAACACCCATTGCCTTGCACTTACTGCTCTTCTTCCTTAGAACCAATACACAGTATTGATTCTTAGATGGAAAAAAGGGTTAAAAAACACAAACAAGTAAATCGTCCAAAGTCAAACAAAAGTAAGAAATGGCAAAAGCAAGATTTCAATGACAACTGGGTCCCTGCTTCTTCCACCTTTCCCATGCTGGGGAAAGGGTTACCATTTCCCCAAGTTGGTGGAAGAGCTGTTCTTAATAGATCTCTGGCTTCCCCCATTGAACCTCTTGCATGGTGGAAGAGAACTGGATAGTAATGGAAAGGACCTGAGTGATCTGAGTCTTAAATTTGGAGTTAGGAAAATGTATCCTTTCCCTATGATCAGTGTGATCCTAGACAAGTCATGCAACTTTTCTCAGCCTTAGTTTCCTCCTCTGTGACATGGAGATAATAGTAGCTCCTACTTCATGAGGTTCTTGTGTGAATCAAGTGTGATAATATGTGACCCTCTTTGCAAATCTTTAAATGCTATGTAGATACTATAGCTTCTTCAGTTGTTTTTCAGTTGTGTTCAACTCTTTCTGACCCCATTTGGGGTCTTCTTGAGAAAGATACTGGAATGGTTTTCCATTTCCATTTTATAAATGAGGAACAAAGGGAAACAGGATTAAGTGACTTGCCTAGGGTCACACAGCTAGCAAATGTCTAAGGCTGATTTGAACACATGAAGATGAATCTTCCTGACTCCAGTTCTGGTACTATCCACTATGCCACCTAGCTATCTGCCCCCAGAAGCTCTAACAATACTTTTTAATTAAATATTTAAATAATCTTAAATTAAATTATTATTATTATTGGGCCAGATTGTTGCAATGTTGGGTTTTTCTGTGTTAAGGATGAGGTCTTTAGTTATGGGAATCCTAGAATTGAGAGCTGGTGGCCCCAAGTGCAGGGTTCCTCCATCTCTTAATCTGTCCCTGATTTATTGTGAGAACTCAGCTAACTCTTAATCCCTCTGGATTTAGCTTCTATGTCTATAAAATGGGGATAATGACCTCTGAGCTCCTCCCTCCTAATCTACCCCAGTGGGTAGAGAGCAGGCTTTGGGACTGGAAAGCAGGATGTCTCCAATTTAGTCTGGGCATTCAGGATCCTGGATGACAAACCAGGAAAAAGTATTTCCTTTGTCAGTCCGGGGATGGAAAAAGAGCCAGTTGGCTAAATTTGGTTTCCTTTGCAATCTACATGCAGCCTGAGGACAGGGTCTCAACAGTCCCAGTGTGCAGGTTGTTACTAATGAATGGCCTTTCTTTTCAAGGTGCTAGATCATAAGTACTGCAAAAGAACTAATCCTCTTTCCCCCTTTCAGCCACTCCCATTCCCTAAACCAGGGCTCCCTTCTCTGCTTCCCTATTTCCATCATTCTCGATATCTCCTAAATTTGAGGAAAATCATCACTAACTCTTTCTTCTTCATTCTGGCACCAAGAAGCATAGCTTTTCCTTCTTAATTAACTTTCATTTCCTTGTCTCTTTCCTTTTTATCTCACTTCTGCTACTCCATTATGGGTTCTCATACTCTCACTCTTGTATTATGGCAACAGCCTAACTGGTTTCTCCTACATAATTGGTCTTTTCCATCTCTAATCTATTCCAGTTACTGGATTAATCTTCAAGTCAATTTCCAATCATATCATTACTTTGCCCCAAAGATTTGAACCCAGGACCTCCTGCTTGTAGACCTGGCTCTCAATCTACCGAGTCACCCACCTGCCCCCACCTGTCATTTTTGAATGTGACTCAGAATTATAGAACTATAATTTTAATACAGAATTACATTTCATACTCCTCAAAACCTTCTTACAGTATAGCCCCAATTGTGGTCTTCAATTGTTTTCAGTTATGTCTGACTTTTTGTGATCTCATTTGGCGGTTTCATGGCACACGTTCTGGAATGGTTTGCCATTTTCTTCTCTAGTTCATTTGGTAGATGTGGAAACTGAGGCAAACAGGATTAGGTGACTTGCTCAGGGTCACACAACTACTGTCTGAAGCCAGATTTGAACTCAGGAAGGGGAGTCTTCCTGACCCTAGTGCAGACACTCTATCCCTTGTGCCGTTTATTTGGCCCCAAACAATCTTTCAAATCATATCTTCCACTGCTCCTTCCCATACACTATTAAAAAAAACAACAACAACCCTTACTTTTCATCTTAGAATTGATCCTAAGTATCAGTTTCAAGGCAGAAGAGGGGAAGGCAGTTGGGGTTAAGTGACTTGTCCAGGATCACACAGCTGGGAAGTATCTAAAGCTAGATTTGAACCCAGGACGTCCATCTCCAGACTTGGCTTTCTATCTACTGAGTCACCCAGCTACTCCCCAAGCTCTTGAGCTCCAACTGATTTGTTATGACTCATTATCATCTGAAATGCCTGTCTTTTCTGCTCTCCTTTTCCCACCTTTTATTCATATTATTTGATATAATTATTTCCCTATACTTCTGCCTCTCAAAATTCTATGCATGACCATGAACACTGGTACATGAGCACATCCACAAAGACTTCCTAGTAAGTCTTAGTAAATGTATACTAAGTATAATAAAATAAATTTATTTATTTAATTTATTTTTATTTAAAATAAAATAAAAACAAAATTCAAAAAGTAGAGTAAATAGAAGTAAGAAGCTTAGTCAATGCAGATAAGATGGGAGCACTGATCAGAGAGGGCCCAGGCCTTAGAGCAGATATTTATTCTCTGCTTGCTTTCAACCCATCCACGTGGAAACTTTGGGGAGCGAGTATCCAGGCATGATGACCCAGAGGTTAGGAATGTGTGATGGTGAAGTCTTCTAATTGGCTTTAGAGCCAGAAGAACTAAGGACTTTGGAGGGGTTAAGCTGGAACTGAGTATGCAAACAACAGGGACTGCTCAGCCATTTCCCATTTTATTTCCTTGGTAGCTTGAGAGTGAGAAAGAATATTTAAAAGTGGTTCTAAGCTCCCAAGGGGGCAGAGGGGCAAGCAATGAGCTAAATCCCACCTCCTGCCCCAGTATGTCCCTCAGCATATGGAGCGCCCCTATTTCTTTGTGCTTATTTTTTCCTGAAAGAATGCTCTGACTGGGGAGTGACTAGGAAGCTGTGTGAGCTCAGGAGATCCTGAAGCCTCTCCCCTCATCCCAGCAGAGGACACTGGACCTAGTACTAGTGGAGAACGCCTGAGCGATGACCCTTGAGATGAGTGCCTTCCCAGAGAAACCTGGAAAGATTTGTATGAAATGATGCAAAGTGAAGTTGGAAGAGTCTATGGTGGAAGGAAAGTGTTTAACAGAAAAAAAAAAGACTGAAGTGAGAAAAGCTCTTCCTGGGCCAGGAGTCAGGGTTATTGTGTGTATTCTTTTTTTTTTTCAATTACATGTAGAAACAATTTTTCACAAATTTCAAAATTTTTCAAAAATTTCAAATTTTACATTTCAGATTCTCTCCCAGGCAATAAATAGTTTGCTATAGGTTATATCCAGTGCTTTCATGCAATACATCTTTATTATTGCTCATGCTGTGCAGAAGACACTTATCACACATACATAAAAAAAAAACTCATGAAGGAAATAAAGTGAAAGAAGACCTATTTCGACTTGCAGTCAGATATCAACAATTCTTTCTTTTGCTATGGATAGCATTTTTCATCATGAGTACTTTGTGACTACACTGGAAACTTTTTTTGCTGATTATAGTTTGATCTTTCACAGTTGATCATTGTACTGTATTTCTGTTACTGTATACACTGTTCTCTTGGTTCTGCTCATTTTGCTTTGCATCAGTTCATATACATCTTTCCAGGTTTTTCTGAACTCATCCTGTTCATTGTTTCTTATGGTGTGATAGTTTTCCATTACAACCCTATACCACAGTTTGTTCATCCATTTTCCAAGTGATGGGTACCCCCTTAGTCTCCAATTCTTTGCCACAACAAAAAGAGCTGCTAAAATGTTTTTGTATAGGAAGGTCCTTTTCACTTCTCTCTCATCTCTTTGGGATACAGATTCAGTAGTGGTATTGGTAGGTACTATATGTATTTTTTTACACATGTGCTGGACTACCATCATACTTTTCCCCTCACCTCCTCTTTTTACCAAACCATCTTCCCAGCCCCTCAGGTTAGAAACCTAAGAATCATTCTGAATTCTTCACCATCTCTTACCCCTCCTCCCATATCTAAGTTGATGTCAAAGTCTGCTGATTCGCCTTTGAAACATCTCTCAAATATGACCCCATCTCTGCTCTGATACCCTGGTGTAGGCCCTCAAAACTTCACACCTTGACTACTGAAATAGCCTACTTGTGGGTCTAACTACCTCACGTCACTTCTCACTCCATCCTTCATTCAGCCCCTAAAGTGATTTTCTTTCTTTCTTTTTTTTTTAAACTCTTACCTTCCATCTTGGAATCATTACTGTGTATTGGTTCCAAGGCAGAAGAGTGGTAAGGGCTAGGAAATGGGGGTCAAGTGACTTGCCCAGGGTCACACAGCTGGGAAGTGTCTGAACCTAGGACCTCCCATCTCTAGACCTGGCTCTCAATTCACTGAGCTACCCAGCTGCCCCCCTAAAGTAAGTTTCTTACAAATCCACCCATGTTATCCCCTGGCCCCTCTATACACACACAATAAACTGTAGTGACTTCCTATTGCCTCCAGGAACAAATACAAAATGCTCTGTTTGAGCATTTAAAGCCCCTTTTAACCTAAATCTCCTTCTACCTTTCCAGTCATCTTACAGTGGCACTGGCCTCCTAGCTGTTCCACAAACAAGACAGTCCATCTCATGACTCTGAGCATTTTCTCAGACTGTCCTCTATGACTGGAATGCTTTCCCTTCTCCATTCTGACTACTGGCCTCTCTGGGTTCCTTTAGTAAGTCTCACTTGAAATCTCATTTTCTAAAGGAAGTCTTCTCCAAATCTTCTGAATTTCAGAGGCTTCCTTCTGTTAATTATTTCCTATTTATCCTGTAGATAGCTTACTTTGTATATATTTATTTGCATGCTGTCTTCTCCAATAGACTTAGCTTCTTGAGAACAAGAAAGTCTTTTGCCTCTTTTTGTAACCTCAGTGCTTAGCCCATTGCCTGGCACATAGTAGGTGCTTAAAAATACATATAGATGCATAGTTTGCAAGGAAAGTGTGTGCTCCTGATTTTTTGGGGAGGAAAATGTTTTTTTTTTAATTTGAAAAATTTTATTTAGTTAATTTAGAATATTTCCCCCTGGTTACATGATTCATGTTCTTTCCCTCTTCCCTCCCATAGCCAACGTGCAATCCCAATTCCACTGGGTTTTACATGTGTCACTGATCAAGACCTATTTCTGTATTATTGACATTTGCACTAGGGTGATGGTTTAGAGTCTACTTTCCCAGTCATATCCCTATCAAACCATGTGATCAAGCAGTTGTTTTTCTTCTGTGTTTCTACTCCCACAGTTCTTTCTCTGGATGTGGATAGTATTCTTTCTCATAAGTCCCTCAGAATTGTCCTGGATTACTGCATTGCTCCTAGTAGAGAAGTCCATTACATTCGATTGTGCCATAGTGTATCTGTCTGTGTATAAGGTCCACCTTAAACTGGTAAGGGCTAGGCAGTTGGGATTAAGTGACTTGCGCAGGGTCACATAGTGAGACTGTATTTGGGGTCAAATTTGAACCCAGGATCTTTTGTCTCCAAGTTTGGCTCTCTGGCCACTCAACCACCAAACTATCAAGCCACTTAACTGACTCAGTAAATCTCTTTTCTTAAGACTAATGAAATTCAATTGGTTGATTGTTAATGGGGATCTCTGACCTACACTCATAATCTAGTCAGCCATTTAGGACCTGCTCAAAGTATTTCTCCTTACTCTAACCACCTAGGAAAGAAACCAAGAGATAGGAGAATTACTGCTTCTGTATGTAGGCTTAGTTCAGTTCCCGAGTCATCAGTTCTTCTTTCTCTGAAGCCACTATAGAAGTGTTTTCACTATTACTGTCCAGTCCTAACCCCTGAATCACCATGGCTCTCCAAAGTTACCTCATGGCTGGATAGGAAATAGGATACAAGTTTGATTACTTTTACTTCATTTTAAGCCTCCTGTGGACATAAAATTAGTGAAGAATAATGTTTTGCAATATTGGCTACACTAATCATTGTCTGTGTAACCTCAGTTTCCTCAAGTATACAATAACGGGTTTGGACTAATCTATTTTTAAAGTTCCATTTTGTTCAAGATTTATAGTAGTATGATCACTATAGATCCTTAGAGCTTTGCATTCTTTGATTCTCTGAGGAATATTGTTTTTTGTTTCCAACTAAAGCCCTTACCTTCTGTCTTAGTATCAATTCTAAGACAGAAGAGCAGTAAGGTCTAGGGAATCAGGGTTAAGTGATTGACTCCAGATTACACAGCTAGGAAGTATCTGAGTCAAATTTGAATTCAGGTCCTTCCATCTCCAGGCATGGTGTTCCAGGCACTGTGCTACCTAGCTACACTGATATAGTTGTCTTCAGAGGTTTGAGTTAGCATCAAAATGAAGCAAAACAGTTGCAGTTGTAAAGGACAGTAGATTTGGAACCTTCAAAACTTGTATTTAAGTCTTGCCTCTGATACTAGCTGAACTTAGACAAATCATTCTACCATTCTGAGCCTCAATTTTCTCATCTGTCAAATTAGGATAATTATATTTGCCCCATCTACCTCAGAAGATGTTGATGAGGCTCAAATGAGGCAATGTGTTGAAGTAATGAAAGTCCATGATTATTACAACTGACTGGGAAATACTAATTTTTTTTTTCTGATTTGTCATCTGGGATCCTCAGTACCTATGTGAAATTAAAAAGTTAGTATGAAATAGTTGATGGACTTTGGAGTTTAATTTCTTTTTATATTATTTTTTAAAATTAAATATTAAAAAATAAATTTCATTTATAAAATTTCAATTTAATTTCTTCTTCCTTCCTTCCTCCCTTCCTCCCTTTGTTTCTTCCTCCCTTTCTTTGTTTCTTTGTTTCTTCCTTCCTTCCTTCCTTCCTTCCTTCCTTCCTTCCTTCCTTCCTTCCTTCCTTCCTTCCTTCCTTCCTTCCTTCCTTCCTTCCTTCCTTCCTTCCTTCCTTCCTTCCTTCCTTCCTTCCTTCCTTCCTACAGTAGACTTATCCAATTCTGAAATATATGATATATTTGATCCAAGCATGTACACATATATTATCTATCTATATAAGACATTTGTAAATAGATTTTGTTGTTGCCATTTAGTCATTTTTCAGTTGTTTGACTCTGTGTAACCCCATTTGAAGTTTTCCTGGAAAAGATACTGGAGTGGTTTGCCATTTGCTTTTCAGCTTATTTTATAGAGGAGGAAACTGAGGCAAGGTTAAGTGAATTGCCCAGGGTCACAAAGCTAGGAAGTATCTCAGGCCAGATTTGAACTCAAGAAGATGAGTCACTATCTACTGTGCCACCTAGCTGATAGACAGACAGACAATTAGATATAGATAATCATTCAATTACATTGACTCCCATTTTCTAGGGTGCTGATCCTGCAATGGCACCTCCATACCACCAGGGGGAGAGATGACTCAGAAAATGACCTGACTTGTTATGAACAAGTGAAAAGCTCTCATTTCTATTGGCTTTCAGATATACAAACTACTCTCCTCTAAATAGCCTTATCATGCCCATTTTACAGATGAGGAGACTGAAGCTCATAGAGTTGAGCTGATTTGCCCCAGGTCCCACATAAATAAGTAGAAGCGCTGTGACAACCCTGGGTCCTCTGACTCTAGTTTCAAGGATTTTTCTCATTCAGTCTCTTATTCCTATTATCACTACCAGGCATGAATTTTTTGTAAACATGGGGTGAACTTTAACTCATCAGCATCATGGCTAGCACAATCATTTTGTTATTCATTTATTTTAGTCATGCTTGATTCTTCATGATACCTTTTGGGGTTTTCTTGGCAAAGATACTAGAAGGGTCTGCCATTTTATCCTCCAGCATATTTGACAGATGAGGAAACTGAGGCAAATGGGGTTAAGTGACTTGCCTAGGGTCACACAACTAGTAAGTCTGACTCTTCATAATCTCAATTGGGGTTTTCCTGACAAAGATACTGGAGTTATTTTTGCCATTTCCTTCTCCAACACATTTGACAGATATGGAGGATTACACAGCTAGTAAGTATCTAAAGCCAGATTTGAACTTCCAGGTCTGCATCACCTAGCTGCCATAAATATGTATATGAATATACTTTTTAGTAGTGCTTTTCATTATAGGGAAGAACCAAATGGGAATGTAATCCTGTTCATTAGGAGATGACTAAACAAATTGTGATCACTGAAATGAGTGGGATATGAATGTGCCTAGGAAACGAATATGAAGAATTCAGAGGAACCAGGGAAAGCTCATAGATCCTGATATGGAATGGAACAATTTGAAACAATTTGAAAAACGATGACTGTCACATAAAGGAAAACAACACTGAAGGGCTTCAGTAAAGTGATTGATACTGTGACCAGCCAGGATTTCAGAGGACTAATAATAAGGTGTAGAATAAGGCTTACACTCTCAGGACCGGCCCTTGTAGCGACTTGTTTTGCTTTGCTGTGTTTGTAACAAAGGAGGTTTCTCCTGGGTTTGGGGTGTGGTAAGGTGAGTCATTGAAATGGGACAATGATTTTTTTTCAAAGAGCATCAATAAAACATTAAATAAACTTTTAATGGGATGCGGTAGACCCTGGATGTACACTGGGCATTGACTAGACTCTAGACCTAGTCCCTTCCCATCACCATGTTCTTCAAAGACACATCCTTGGAAAGCAGCAGAAATAGAACTTTGAACTCATGCCTTCCAACCCCAAGTCCAGCGTGGGTCCCATTGGTCAAGGCAGCCGCTCATCCTTCCACGCCAATTTCACGAAACTACCACTCCCATTAATATTAAAACAATCTTCTTAATCATAGGTTTCTTGTAAACAAGAGGTGTGGTTTATTGCTGTTGTGGAGCTGAGGATGAAACTGGTCTTGGTTAACTTTTTTTTTTTGCTGGGATGGGAGGGAGAGATGAGAATAAGGAATGAAAAAGAACCGTTTGTTAGTTAGCAGCTGGGCCTGTGTGAGAGGGAGCAGTGGGGAAACCCCATTCCCTCCTCCCACTCCTGATCCCCTTCCTCGTTTCCCCAAGGCTTTCCATGGAAAAGTCCACCAGTGTTAACCTTGGCAGGGACTTGGAGGAATATTTTTGGCAGCTTTTAAAATTCTCTGTGGGGCATGGTGCATTTATATTCATATGCCATATTTTGGGTTATATTTGTGAAATAAGTAGGCTTCTGTTTTGTTTTATTTGGGGACTATATCATTCTCCCCAGCCCCAGAAAGAGAGGCTGTGAAAAAAGAAGACAAAAACTATGGCCAAAAGATACAGGCGACCAGTTGGAAGGTAACTGGGACCCTCTGACCTGGAGAAGATGAAAGTGGTAGGAATGGGGTGTAGGTTGGCTGCTGGTCTACACATTTAGGAAATTTTATGAAAAAGATGGGGTTAGTCTTGTTGTGTTGGACTTTAATGGGCAAAAGGAAGCAAGGGCAGCTAGGTGGTGCAGTGGATAGAGAACCTGGCTTGGAGTCAGGAAGTCTCCTCTTCCTGAGTTCAAATCTAGCCTCAGACACTAAGTAGCTTTTCAACCCTGGATAAGTCATTTAATCCTGTGGGCCTCAGTTTCCTCACTAGTAAAATGCACTGGAGAAAGAAATGGTAGTATCTTTGCCCAAACAAACCCAAACAAACCCTAAATGGGGTCATGAAGAGTTGGACATGACTGAACAAGAGATGACCCAAAACTCTAACTGTGGGAAATATGTCTTAGGAATTGAAGTGGATAAGGTTGCGAGGAGCTAGAGCCTTTGTGAATAAATTATGATATATATTAGTATTGATGGCAATAATGATAATATAGAGGGAATTGGAAACAATACTAGATTTGTCATCAGAAGACCTAGGTTCAGATATTGAATTTTCCACTTACTGCATATGTGACACGTACCTTTTTGGGTTTTGGGTTTCATATCTGTTATAATGAGGGGTTTGGACTCAGAGATTCCAATGATTTCATCCTACTTCTAAGACTATGATTCCATAATTTGATAATATTTAAGGTCTTTTCTAGTTCTAAATTAGATTAATAACATAAGAAATAGATAAAAAATATTTGGGAGAACAGAAAAAATGTGGATTAAATTGGTGTTATTGAGGGATTGAGAGCCAGACCTAGAGATTCAAGGTCCTGGGTTCAAATGTGACCTCAGGCATTTGCTAGCTCTGGGCAAGTCACTTGACTTCCATTGCCTAGTCCTTACTGCTTGCTCTTCTGCCTAGAAACCAATACACAGTATGATTCTAAGACAGAAGGTTGGAGTTTAAAATTTATAAATAAATAAAATGGTATCATTAGGTTCTCTCCCCCCAGGGCTAGTTTGACAGTATAGATGGAGAACATGGGAGCCTGATCACCTGAGAAAGATCCTGGAGGAGGAAGGACAGCTCAAGTCTATGGTGTTGCCCTCCTTTCCTCTATACCATGAAGAGAATAGAATAAAACAAGGATGCTGGACTCCATGTATCCAAGGTCCCTTCCAGCTTCAAGTTCCAATTCTATGATCCTTTGATAAGTGCAGACATTAGTAAGAAAGAATCCAGGTGACCTCAGTGAGTCCAAGTCCCAAAGCCATATCTCATATCCCATAGTAAGAAATGGACACAAATGACCATAGAATAATCCTTCATAGGGTAGAGGACCACTTGGAGGTATTTTCTAGCAGCATTTTCAGGTGCTATTTTGGACCGTTTTGTAGTTCACCCTTTCCCCCCTCTTAAATCCTTATTTTCTAGCCTAGAAGATATTAAATAGATTGATATTAAATATCTCTTCTAGGGCAGAAGAACAGTAAAGGCTAAGCAATTAGGGTTCAGTGACTTGCCCAGGGTCATACAGCTAGGAAGTATCTGAAGTCAAATTTGAACACAAGATCAATTGACGCCAGGCTTGGCTATCCATTTATGGAGAGACCTCCAATTCATCATTTTTAGCAATGATATAGATAAAGGCATAAGCGACATCCAGATCAAATTTAAGACAATGAGTATTTTATTAGGTTCCATCCATATTCCAGCCACTAGGTGAGGTGCTGGGGAAACAGATACAAAAATGAGAGTCTCTGACTTCAAGGCACTTCTGTTCTTACTAGGGGATACATGTTCACAGATAAATAAATACAGAATGTAGATAAAACAATTTCAGGGGGATGGATAATATTAGGGGTAGCAGAATTTGTATCTAAAAAGATCTCGATGGGCTTTCAAATGAGACTGAATCTTATAAATGGCATATAACAGAGATAAATGTAAAGTCCCATCACGGGCTTAAAAAATCAACTTCTTAGGTATAAGATGGGGGAGATGAAGCTGCACAATTCACATGAAAAAATCTGGGCTGCAATGAGTCAGTGATATGACAACGAAGCAAAAAAAAAAAAGCTATCATCCTCGTAGGCTGTCTGAAAAGAACTCAAATGTTTTGAAGCATTGTAAATGCCAAACAGAAGAATTTGTTTCATCCTAGAGATAATAAGCAACTAGGGGAGTTTATGGCGAGTGGATGTAGGAGGGGGAGTGTGTGTGACATGGTCAGACTTGCTTTAGGAAAATAACTGGCAGCTGTGTGGAGGATGGATTGGAATGGGGACAGGCTAGAGACTAATTAGGAGGCTATTCCAGTAGCCCAAGGAGAGAGGTGATAAGGTTCTTTAAAAAAAAAAAAAGATTTATTTTTAACATTCATTTTTTTTTTTAGAAAAGAAAATGGAGTTCCAAATTCTTTCTCTCCCTCTTCAGACATTTCATGGAGATGGGGATGAGATTCTGAATGAGGATGAATGAGGATGAGGAGAGAGCAGGGCTCTGATTGGACAGAGAGGTCGTGTTTATTTCATCCCTCACCCTAAGGCCCCAGCCCCGGCGGCCACCCAGCAGGACTGCTTGCTCCTGTCTTTGCTTCAGGTGGTGCCGGCCCCAAGGCCCTAGAGGAAGGGGGAGGGCCAAGGCAGGGAAGCAAGGAGGGGGACCAAGGGGGAGATGGGAGTCATTCCCAGTGTCTAATCTCCCGACAGGCTGGGCCTTGCAGACACAGAGTCTGGGGAGGCCCTGCAGTTATCTGTGGCCCAACTGCTGCCTTCCCCCGGCCTGGGGCCCACCGGCAGCTGACTAGCTGGCTGTCCCACTCCCACGCTTCTTATCAGCCAGTCACAGGACACCCTCCTGGCCTGGCTCGGCAGCAGAAAATGGGGGGGTTGGGGTGGGGGGGTGGAAGTGTGCCTATGTGGAGGGGGGGATTATTTCCCAGGTAGCTTTCACCCCCTCCCTCAAATTCCTGATTGGAGCCCTCCGTTTCCCCGGCTTCAGTTTAATGGAAGAGAGAACTTCCTCACCATGAGAGGGCTTTAAAAATGGCAGAAAGGGCTTCAAGGTCTCCTCATTAGAAGTCTTCAAGGGAAATCCGAGGACATGTCCGGTGCCCTGACAGGGGCTGCTCCTAGCTCCGAAAAGGAGCCTTTTCTGAAATGCTCTAAGACCCAGGGTCTGCCCTTCCCCCTCCAGGCTCATCCCTAAGGCTTCCCAGCAGCTGTTTAGTCCCAACTCCATTTTTGGGCCTCAGTTTTCTCACCAGTAAACTGAAGGGATCATATCAGAAAGTCTTTAAGGCCCTTTCCTAATATTCCTCTTTTTAAATACAATTTTTATTTTTTTTAAAATATTTTCCCATGGTTAAATGATTCATGTTTTCTCCCTCCCCTCTTCCCCTCCCTCCCCTGGAACTAACAATCCCACTGATATATATATATATATATATATATATATATATATATATATATATATATATATATATATATATATATATATATATAAAATCACTCAAACCCTAATTCCATATTATTCATTTTTGTAAAAATCTTTTAAAACCCAACCCCCAAATCCAATACCCATATTATTTCCTAATATTCTGATTCTCATCTTTGCATCTACTCATGATCCAAACAATCTTGCCATTCTTGAAGGCCAAAAAGGATCTATTTTTTTTTTAACCTTTACCTTCTGCCTTAGAAGAACTATCGAGTATCTGGTCCCAGAAAGAAGAGTGGTAAGGGCTAGACGATGGGGCTTAAGCGACTTGTCCTGGGTCACACAGCTGGGAAATGTCTCAGGCCCAGGACCTTCAGTCTCTAGGCCTGGCTCTTTCTCCACTCAGCCACTTAGCTGCTCTTGTCAAATGATCTCCAGAAATTCTCTAGGGCTACACTGGCAGCTGAATGGATTGGTAGATAGAGTTGGGACTTGGAGTCAGGAAAACCTGAGTTTGAATCTAGTCTCAGATACTTATTAGCTGTTTAGCCCTGGGTAAATCACTTGACCTCTGTCTGCCTCAGTTTACTCCCCTGTAAAATAGGATTGTACTAACTCCTATATCCCAGAATTGTTGTGAGGATCAAATGAGATAGTATTTGTAAAGCACTTTGCAAACTTTAAATGTTATATAAATGCTATTATTACTATATTTTATATTGCCATAGGAAGCATTTTGGTGTAATAGAAAAAGTGGTAAGAAAATGTGATACAAAAAAAAAGATGAAAAGAAAGATTTAATTGAGACATATAGATGCATACCAAAGAGAGCAGAGGAAGTTTAGCAGTAGAAACAGAAAAGTAAGGCATTTTTGATACCATCAGGATGCATTAATACAAACAAACAAACCCTGACTTTCCATCTTAGAATCCATACTGTGTATTGGTTCCAAGGCAGAAGAGTAATAAGGGTAGGCAATGGGGGTTAAGTGACTTGTCCAGGGTCACACAGATAAGAAGTATCTGAGAACCTAAGATCTCCTGTCTCTCTAAGTCTGGCTCTTAATACACTGAGCTACCCAGCTGCCCTCTTTAAATGCATTAAAAAAACCCCAACAATAACTATGTAATGGAATTTCAGTTTCATAGACAGTTCTCATCTTCCATTATTGTTTATCAAAACATTCATATTTGTTGCTATTTGTTAAATTCCCAATTTAAAAAATTAAATTAAATTTAACTTAAAGCTTTCCATCAGAGACAGAGGCAGGGGATTCAAATACTGGTTCAGCTACTTCCTATCTTTGTGACCTTGGGCAAGTCACTTTGTCAATTCTTTTATCCTTAAAATTAGACTCTATAATCTCTTAATCTCTAATCTCTCTTCCAGTTCTAAAACCTATGACCCTAAATGTTAATGTCCTTTTGGAACTAGAGAAAGAACTATAAGAGTAGAAATGCACAAGAAAAACACATGATTGATCACGTTGATGGGGATATGATCAGGAATGTTGACTTTGAATGATTGCTCTATTGCAAATATTAATGATATGGAAATAGGTTTTGAACAACGATACATGTAAAACCCAGTGGAATTACTTGTCAGATCAGAGAGGGGGGAGGGAAAGAACATGAATCATGGAACCATGGAACAATATTCTAAATAAATAAAAAAATATTCTCTTGGAACTTCAGGAATACTTATTCTGTCTTTCATTCCTTAAATAAATGGTTCTTCTTGAGAATTTTGAGGGGGGAAACTGGAAATGAGGTCTATTCCTCTTTTGGTGATTTATAGTATCAGTAGAGATGAATGGGCAAGGGAAGCTTCTGGGCTTGGTTAGATATTATGGTGGGTGGGTACCCAAACTGGGCATTTTGATGAAACTTGAGAGTCATTCAGTTGTACCCTGGACAGGGAACTTCTCAGCATGTTTCCTTAGTTCTGTATCAATTCTTCCAAATTTCAATCAAGAATCCAGCATTTTATCCAGGGGCTGAAGGAGGTCTTCTTGAGGCCAACTCTAGTCCTTCCCTTCCTTAAATGGACCTTTTAAAAACAATGAGTTCTGACCCTCATCTGGCAGGCAGCCTTCTGGGGATGAGCCTGTCTAAAGCCATCTCAGGCAACAGACACAGTCTGTTATCAGACATCCTCCAAGTCTTGCCAGCTTTGTTGGCTCTGCCACAACTCATGCTGGATGGCATCTGGCAACCCAAGACTTTACTTTTTATTTTTTGAAGCATCAAAGGACTTCTGCTAACCCCACTAGAATTAAACTCTTTGAGGGCAGAATCTGTTTTTCCTTTTGTCAATCTCTTGTCATGCATCACAGGGCCACCCTTCATGTTACACGGTAGATGCTTAATAAATGTTCCTTGGATGGTTCTAGATTCTGTAGAGATGGGGACTGGCTTGGGGATTTCATGAGGAGAGAGGAGAGGAAAGAGAAGAGAAGGAAAGAGGAGAAGGAACAGAGGAGAGATAAAGGGAAGAGGGAAGGGGAAGCTAGGTGGCACAGTGGATAGAGCTCAGAGGATGGATCCAGGTTCAAATTTGACCTCAGACACTTCCCAGCTGTGTCACCCTGGGCAAGTCACTTCACCCCTATTGCCTAGCCCTTACTGTTCTTCTGCCTTGGAACCAATATACAGTATTCTAAGATAGAAGGTAAGGGTTTTTAAAAATAAAGAGAAGGGCGAAGGAAAAACTGGCAGGAGAAGGAAGGCTCAGGGACCAATATCAGCATTGTAGCAGAGGAGCATGCATGAGACAGTCAGGAAGAGAAGCCTGAATGGAGTCAAAGGCTTCACGTGGGAAGAAAAGGGCAATGATCACGTTGGAGAAGTCAGACTGAAGGAAAAGTTTCTATTTTCTTCTTCTTTTTTTCTGCAGTGGAAATGGATTTTTCTTCCTCATGATACAAGGGCAATTGGATGTGTGGTATGGGTAGTGAGGGGGCTGAACGCTAGCATCCTGTCTGGGGAGTCTTCTCCCCTAGATTACCGATCTCTTCCAGAGGTTTGTACAGAAGAGCAGTGTTCTCAGACCTTGGATGCTTTGGCTCTGTGGCCTTTCTTGGGGGGGGGGGGAGGTGGCGTACCTCCCTGCAGCACAAAACTCTCAGCTTTGTAGCAAAGAAGTCCAGAAAGATCTATCGTGCCCTTTGACTCGGGCTTTTACATCACCCTCCTCGCCCCGAAATTATCCTTTTTCTTTCTCCTGAGGCAGATCATGCCATGTTTGGTTCTCTCTCCCATTGAGTGGGGGCATTGGGTCACACAGCTGTAGAGAGGAACTGAGGGCCAGGGACAATACCAGCCCAAAGTCAACTGATGTGTGATGAAGCTTCTCGGGATATGTGTGTGGGGGTATTGGGTGGCATTCTTTCCTACCCCTGGGAGAGGCACTTAACCCCCATTGCCTAGCCCTTACCCCCTTCTGCCTTGGAACCAATACCCAGTATTTACTCCAAGACAGAAGGTGAGGGCTTAAAAAAAATCAATCAATCAACATGCAAATCCAGAGGAATCCAATACCAATAATCCTATAGACACACAGAGGCATGCATGTAGGAACATAAGATACGCAGAGAGGAATGATTAGATGTGTATACAAATATGAAGGCACATGGGTAATGATTCAATTCAATTTAATTCTATAAATGTTTTCAATAACAAATTTTATTGAAATCATTTGTCTTCTCCATTTATTTATTTGTCCATTTATCTCTACCCTTCCCCATTCTCAGAGACCCATTCCTTATAATAAAGAATATTTTTGTGAAGGTATTTTATTTTCCCAATTACATTA
This sequence comes from Monodelphis domestica, assembly GCF_027887165.1. Taxonomy (NCBI): domain Eukaryota; kingdom Metazoa; phylum Chordata; class Mammalia; order Didelphimorphia; family Didelphidae; genus Monodelphis; species Monodelphis domestica. Next base: position 157,380,597 of record NC_077227.1, read on the forward strand.
AATAACAATTTTCCAAATAAGTTTTCTGAAGTTACAAGATCCAAATTGTCTCTCTTCCTCCCTTCCCTCCTCCTTCCTGGAGCTGGTAAGCAATTTGATCTGAGTTACACATATATTATCATGCAAAACATATTTCCATATTGTTCATTAATAAAGAATATATATTTGATATATATAATAAATATATACTTAAATCCCTTACCTTCTGTCTTGGAATCAATACCAGTAATAGTTCCAAGGTAGAAGAATGGTAAAGGCTAGGCAAAAGGGGGGTAAAGTGACTTGTCTAGGGTCACACAGCTAGGAAGTGTCTGAGGCTAGATTTGAACTTGAGACCTCCTGTCTCTAGGTCTGACTCTCAATACACTGAGCCACCTACCTGCCCCCAACAAAGAATATTTTTAAAAAACTTTTATTTAGTCAATTTGGAACATTATTCCTTGGTTACAAGAATCATATTCTTTCCCTCCCTCCCCTCCCCCCACCCTTCCCATAGCCAATGTGCAATTCCACTGGGTATTACATATGTGCTTGATCAGAACCTATTTCCATGTTGATGTTTGCACTAGGATGTTCATTCAGAATCTATATCCCCAATCATATCCCCTTCGACCCATGTATTCAAGCAGTTGTTTTTCTTCTATGTTTCTACTCCCACAGTTTGTCCTCTGGATGTGGATAGTGTTCTCGACAAAGAATATTTTTAAATAAAAAGAGGAAAGCTGCAAAGCCTATTAAAACACTGGAAAACAACAACCCAACATTTGAGTGTTCAATATACTTGTACAAGCCTTCCCCATCCCTCCCCCCCTCCCCCAGACCTTTTGCAAGAGACTAGGAGGAGGTGTCTTTTCGTATGTCTTCATTGGGGACAGAATTGTACTTTGTAACTATTTTTTCAACCCTTACCTTTTGTCTTATAAGCAATACTGTGTATGTGTTCCAAGGCAGAAGAGCAGTAAAGCCCAAGATCACATAGTTAGGAAGTATCTGAAGTCACAGTTGAACCTAGGACCTCCCATCTTCAGGCTTGGTTCTCTATTCACTGAACCATCTGGCTGCCCCTAATGCTTATATATAACTTCTGGTGAGAGTTGGGTGAAAGGTGGACACAAGGTGGATGAACAGTCCTGAAAAGTCCTGAAAAAAAGGGTCAGCAAGCCCTCATAGCAGAGGTATAGACTTAGAAAAAAGTGACCCTACATCCATGAATGGAGCACATATAGAATAACGTTCCAGGAGAGTTACAATGGCACAGTCATGGATCATGTGGAGCTTGTTGAAAGATGTCTTATCTTCATGGTCTTGGGCTCTCTGCCATATTTCTCTTTTGCCTTTAATAGTGACTTCCCATTAGTTCAGAAGCATTGACTTACCTGTTAACCTCTGTATTGATAGCAGGTGTTTCCATTTAAATTCTAGGCTATATTGCTTTCTTTTCCAGAATAGCTACCATCTCCCCCTCCACCCTCATCCCCTTATACAGTCCCTATACCTGCTGGTATTTCACACAAAAACATTTTCATCAGAACCATAGAAAGAGTCCTTCTCAATCTTATTTTCCTAAAATACACTGGAGATGACTCAATATATTCCCCAACCATCATTTCTTTTCTTTTCTTTTTCTTATTTACTAATATTTTATTTTTTAAAAATTTAATTACAGGAAAAAGCAGTGTTTTTAACCTTCATTTTCTTTAAGTTTGATCCAAATTCTCCCCCCTCCCACCTACTCAAGATGGCAAACAATCTGATATAGATTTTACCTGTGTAATAGTATAAACTTTTCTTTCCAGATTAGTCTTTTTGTGAAAGAGAGCTCGAATTAATGAAAGAAAAGTGAAGAAATAAAGTGAAATGTAAGTTTCAGTTTGCATTCAGATTCTATCAGTTTTTTTTCACCAGAGGCAGATGGCATTTTTCATCATATTATTTCTTTTCATGGAGACATAGTCAGTATTGGTCACAGATTACCAAATACTTTGTTTATGGTTAACCTTAGTTAGCCTTTTATCTGTTAATTAGAGAGGTTGTGGCAAAAAGTGAAGAGGCAGTGAGTAAAGGAGCCTGCTTTGATTTGAAGTTGAGTGGGCAGACCTGACCTTGATAAAGCAAAATTTTTATTTTTGACCAGTCCTTTGGGAAAGCAATGGCTTGTTCACTCGGTTTCTGAAAATTCCCATAAGATTCCAGCCACTATGGTGGAGAACATGTTTTTAAACATCCCAAATATGGCCACTTCTTCCTTCCTTCCTTCCTTCCTTCCTTCCTTCCTTCCTTCCTTCCTTCCTTCCTTCCTTCCTTCCTTCCTTCCTTCCTTCCTTCCTTCCTTCCTTCCTTCCTTCCTTCCTTTCCTTCCTTTCCTTCCTTCCTTTCTTTCTTCTTTCTTTCTTTCTTTCTTTCTTTCTTTCTTTCTTTCTTTCTTCTTTCTTTCTTTCTTTCTTTCTTTCTTTCTTTCTTTCTTTCTTTCTTTCTTTCTTTCTTTCTTTCTTTCTTTCTTTCTTTCTTTCTTTCTTTCTTTCTTTCCTCTCCTACAGAAAAAAATTGTTTCAATGTAGGGTGCATTTCTCTTTTCATCTTGGGGCTATCTGACAAGTTAACTCCAATAGAAATGATGAAACAGCTTTATGAACTAGCCCTGTCTCCAACTAAAAGATTAGTAATTTTTCCAGCTGGAATTTATAATGACACATGGCAGTGCCAAAGTTATTTCATTACACTTGAGTAGCTCATCAAAGAAGTAATAAAAAGTCACTCCCCTGAAGAAATGGCAACCCCCCCTCACCAAAAACCCTTTCATCTAATATAATAATTGTATAATATTATTTTTCTAATGTACTGTATCTTGATTAGCATAAAGTGATAAAGGATGTTAATTTCAAACCATGTATTATTATGTCTGCAGTTGCCTAAGAAACCTAAATTTAAAAAGTCAAAAGAAAAAAAAAAAGACCGAGTCGTGGGGGCCAGCCATTCTTAGGGGACATGTCAAGATGATGCTCTGGGCAAGGGAGAAGAAGAAGGTCTGGTTAGACACACTCAAATAGATAAATTGGACATGCAGTCCCAGTCTTGCACCATCATTCATAGATACCCTCCAACTGGAGGTTTTGAAAACTGAGAAAACATAGTGGGATCCATAATCCTAATCTCCTCACCCTGGTGTAAATTAGGCTAATTTTTCCTTTCAAAGTACTGAAACCATCTCTTCAATTCCATTGGCTCAAGGACTAAAGGTTCAAGCAACTGACCTTATTTCTTAGTCACTTTTGTTGAAAATAGCCTTGAGGGGAATCACTTGGTGGTTCAGTGAATAGAGTACCATGTCTGGAGTTGAGAGGACTTGGGTTCCAATATGACCTTACATATTTTCTAGCTGTGTATGACCCTGGGCAAGTCACTTCACCACACTTATCTAGACTTTACCACTCTTCTACCTTGGAACTAATGCTAATTATTGATTCTAAGACAGAAGGTATGGGCTTTTTTCATTGTTTCTGCTTAAAGACTGTCAAGGAGTAGAACCAAGAGAACATTATATATAGCTACGGATTCAATACTTGAAGAATAACTTGTGAATATTCACCTCCAGAGAATGAACTGAGAAATGGAATCACAAAAGACATCATCTATATATTTTGCCAGATGATGCCTTCTATGGTATGTGTGTATATGTGGGGGGGTTGAATTAAAAAAACAAAACAGTCAAGGAGGAGGAACTGCTACCTCCCAAGGTAACCCATTCCACCTTGGGGAAGCTCTCATTGTTGGGAAGTTTTTCCTGACCTCAAGGTTAACTTTCTACTGTGAAATTACCACCATTGGTCTTGACTAAGGAATCAACGTCCTTCCTAAAATGTGGGACCCAGAACCGGGAATATAGTAGTTCATATCACGTCTTTCCTAGGCAGAGGACAGAAGGACTATCCCTTTTCAGAATTTCTTTAGCTTTTTCTCTGTGCTAAATAGAATCCTGAGGGCTTCCCCTCCCTCCCTCCCGTCTTCTGGTCTTGATCTGCTCTTACTAGCCTCAGTGAGGTGCCTCACTGTATGAATAGGGGAAGAGGGTGCTGCCACTCTGTCTGCTGCCACTGTCTGCTGCCACTGTCTGCTGCCCAGGGCTGGACCACATCCGACCCTCCTGCTTCCAGTCTTATTGGGGCCCCAACAGCAGACAGAGTTAAACACAGCTGAGTTATCTGAGGGACCCAGCACCTCTCCACCCACAATCCTACCAGGCAAATGTCTGCTCCTCTTGGGAAAGGAAGTCTTACCCTCAAGCCTGGAGAAAGCCACCCCGACTTCCTTCTAGTTCAGAATGGAAGTATGTATGACCTGGAGATGGGTGGTGCAACAAAATGGGGCACGCATTGGTTGTTTAACAGTTAACGAAAGGAGATCCGTGCAGCCATAGTATGGCTATCTCAAATCTATTTTAAAAAGGATATGAATTGAGAATATCTTGAGTTGATTCAGCTGAGCAAATTCAAGAAGTTGAATTTTAAAAATAAGTATTGACAATATTGATCTAAGTTAGACTCTGATCCACACAGGAAGGAGTTTTGGCAGGGATACCTATCGGCTAGGTGGCTGAAGTCAGGAAGATTCATTTCCTGAGTTCATATGTGGCCTCAGATACTTCTAGTTGTGTGACCCTGGGTGAGTCACTTAGCCCTGTTTGCCTCAGTTTCCTTATCTGTCAAATGAGCCAGAAAAGTAAACAGCAAACCACTGCATATCTCGACCAGGAAAACCCCAAAGGAAGTCACAGAGTCAGATTTAGGTGAACAACATTATTCAGAGGACCTGGATGGATCAAGTTGCCTAAGCCCACATGAGGAGTGGGGCTCACAGTTTGCCTCTTGGTGTTTGTACAGGCTAAGACCAGCCTGCTTCAATGTGATTTCCCGCCTTCCTCACTTAATATCTATGTGACTGTAAGAAAATGCTTACTGTACTTTCTGGGCCCCCAGTTCCCTCATCAGGAGGATTGGACAGGATGGCCTCAGGTTCCCTCCAGGCCTAGATTTAGGATTCCATGCTCTGGTGATCAGCTTATCCAAAGACCCCATTCAAGGCCTGCTGACCCCTTCCTCACTTTCTGCTTTCTGGGAGCTGACAACAGAAGAGAGAAACACATTAAATAATAAAAACAACTCACATGCCTCTAGAGCCCAAGTGCTTTCTTTACAACAATCCTATGGGGTAGGTCATGTACCTTTTCTTATCCACATTTGTCAGAGTAGGAAACTGAGATTCAGTAAGGTAAAAGTGACACCCAAAATCTCATCAGTGGCAAAACTGGGACAAAAACCTAGAACTTCTAGGTCCATTGATCTTATTTCTCTCTCTCTCTCTCTCTCTCTCTCTCTCTCTCTCTCTCTCTCTCTCTCTCTCTCTCTCTCTCTCTCTCTCTCTCTCTCTTTCTTTCTTTCTTTCTTTCTTTCTTTCTTTCTTTCTTCTTCCCCCCTTTCTTCCTCCCTTCTTTCCTTTCTCTCTTTCCTTGCTCCCTCCTTCCTTTCTTTGTTTCTTCCCTCTTTTATTCCTTTTTCTTCCTCCCCCCTCTCCTCCCCTTCTCTGTCTCTTCAGTTCCAAGGTAGAAGAGTAGTAAAAGCTAGGCCATTGGGATCAAGTGCTTTGGCCAGGATCACACAGCTAGCAAGTATCCGAGGCGAGGCCACATTTGAACCCAGGATCTCCAGTCTCCAAGTCTAACTCTATCCCCTGAGCCACCTAGATCCGTTCTGCTGAGCTTTCCCCTGGCCACACAGGTTTGTGTTGTTTACTGAAAGCCTGTTTCCACCTGAAGCCCATTCCTTTGGGTTAGTTCCCTTGATTCTGCCGTCTACCCAAGGGGGAAGGCTTTAGTCTCTGGAGACAAGCTAGACCAGGCCGCCTAACCTTGCTTCCTGCCTGAGGTCTGAGCTGGGGCTGCTTTGGGCTCCATCCAAACCCTCAGCCAACCAGGGATTTCCACCTCAGAGGCTCGGGAGGAAGAACTCTCCTGGACCCCGCGCTCGGGTTTTATCTGCGGTCACTGGGGTCACTGGGAATCTCGTGGGTGAGGAGGTGGAGGAGGGAGCCCAAGGGGGGAGGCGGAGGGAGCTGCGGTCAGGGGGAAGCACAGGCAGCCTCAGAGATAGCAGCCTCCAGCAGGAAGGATACTCTTCAAAGCTTGGCACTCTTATCTCTCCAGCGAGGCTGTTTGGCCAGAGACGGGCGTCCCCAAGGGGAAGAGACTCCAGCCAGCCAACGCATGAAGGGCCCCCACCCTCCCGTTACCCTCCGGGGTGGCGCGCCTCCGCGCTCGCTGCTCTGGCAGACCCAGGGTACTGTGGCTACTGAAATGCGTCTAGAGTCCGTGGTTCTGGGTTCAAATTTCTGCTCCACAACGGACTGCCTGTATGGCCTTGGGGAAGCCTCTTCCAGGAGGCATCGTGGAGAGAATGCCTGACAAAGAAAGACCTGAGTTGGAATCAATTCTCAGACATTGATCTATTTATGAGGTGGCCCTAGGAGAATCATTTAATCTCTCTCAGCCTCAGTTTCTCCATCTATAAAACAGGGATAATAATAGCACACCTCGGAGAGCTGTTTTGGGGAAATGAAATGAGAGAATCTCAATAAACTGCTTTGCAAACCTCAAAGTGTGTTTTCTCCATCTAGGACTGGTATATAAAGAAAAGTATATGATTTATCACTTGTATATACCGGAGAAGGATGGATAAATAGGGAGGGAGGGAGGGATTCTAGATCTCTCAGAGAATTGTTTATAGGGAGAATATGAAGAAGTTATATGGGTATATGTTTGGGGGGGTTTGCTTTTAAAAGATTGCTCTATTATAAAAACGAATAATATGGAAATGGGTATCAAGTGATAACACATGTATAACCCAGTGTAATGGCTTGCCACCTTCAGAAGTGGGCAGGGAGGGAAAATGAATCATGGAACCATGGGAAAATTGTTTAAATTATAGTGAATAAAATAAATAAGTAAAAATAAATAAGAAAATCAATAAATAAACATGGCATATAAATGCTAGTTACTATTTTCCTAGTCCCTTGTTTTACAGATAAAAGTAATTAGCACTTATATACCACTTTCAGATGGGCAAGACATTCTATAGGTACATATACAGTAATTATATATAATATGTGCATGTAATTATGTATATATGTACATATATATAATTATATGTATGTGTCTAAATTATATCCAATTTAAAGGGAAGGACTTAAATCAACTGATTTGCCTAAGGTCTCACAGCCAGGGAAGTGTCTGAGGAAAGATGGACTCGAATCTTCTGAATCCTGGTTCTGCACTCTATTCATCGAGCCACCTCATGGTCATAATAGCATTTAGATAACCCTCGTGTTTGGTTCTAAGCCTAGGATGCCAGGGCTAGCTACACGCTCAGGGAAGGGAGAGGGCTGGATAAATAGGGAGGGAAGAATTCTAGGTCTCTCAGAGAATAAAAGTATGCTCTTGGTCTGTCAGGAATACCTATTGAATTTGGGGCTTCAGGAGCTCTGTATGTAGTAAATATTTAAGCCCAGCTCTTTGGGATCCCATTTGGGGGTTTCTTGGCAAATCTCCTAGAGTGGTTTGCCATTTCTTTCTCTGACTCATTTTACAGATGGGGAAAGTGAGGCAAGTAGGGTTAAGGGACTTGCTCAGGGTCACATAATTAGTGAGTGTCTAAGGTTGGATTTGAACCCAACTCCTCTTGACTCCAGACCTGGTGCTCTATCCATTGTGCCACCCAGCTGCTCTATAGTTGGGGAGACTAGAAGATTTAAGTTCAAATCCTGTTTCAGATATCTAGCTGTATGACGATGGGCAAGCTAGTGAATCTCTCAGACTTAGTTTCCTTGTTTGTGAAATACAGATAAGAGTACTACTTCACAGAATTGTTATGACAGATCAAAAGAAGACAAGTATATAAAATGTTTGTCAAGGGCTGTCATATTATTTGTGATTTGATTTGGACTGAATTAAAATATAGTGATTGTTGGAATCATGGGAGTGGGAATCATGGGAAGGGTAGGAGAACAAGAATTTATTATGTGGGGGTATCTGGATGGCTCAGTGGATTGAGGGCCAGACCTACAGATGGGAGATCCTGGGTTCAAATCTGGCCTCAGACACTTTTTAGCTGTGTGACTCTGGGCAAGTCCCTTAACCTCCATTGCCTAGCCCTTACTATTCTTCTGCCTTGGAACCAAAACACAGTATTGATTCTAAGACAGAAGGGAAGGTTTTAAAAAAATGAATTTATTACATGTTTACTATGTGCTAGGCACTGTGTTACATACCTTACAAATATTGTCTCATTTGATCCTCACAAAGAACCTGTATAGTAGGTGCTATTATTATCCTCATTTTATAGTTGTTGACAAAACTGAGGCAGAAGCTGTAACTTGTAGAAAATTTTAAATTAAAACAAAATCAAAACACCTTACCTTCTGTCTTGATACCATTTCCAAGACAGAAAACTGGCAAGGTCTAGGCAATCAGGGTTAAGTGACTTGTCCAGGATCACACAGTTAGGAAGTATCTGAGGACAAATTTGAACCAAGTTTCTCCTGACTACAGGTCTGGCTCTCTATCCACTGAGCTACCTGCCTAACCCTCAGAGATTGTAACTTCCACAAGGCCACTCAGCTGGGAAATGTTTAAGGTTGGATTTGAATTCAGATCTTCCTGACTCCAAGTATTCAAAGGGATCTTGAAGACTGAAAGGCTAGGTCTCCAGAATCAGCAAGATGAAATATAACAGAGATCAATGAAAGATTCTATATTTATTCCCTTTTTTAACAACAAAATATTTTGATTTTTTCCAGTTACATTTAAAAGCAAATTTTAATAGTCATGTAGAAATGTTTTGAGTTCCAAATTCTCTTCCTTCTCTTCCTGCAATTGAGAGGGCAAACAATTTGATATGGGTTATTTATGTTCTGCACTTATTTTCAAAAAACCAGTTACACAAATTCAGGATGACTGAGACCTGGTGTGGCCATAGTTTATAGGGAAAAGATGTGTAGGCTTGAAGAGACTACAAGCTTAATTGAATCAGGAGGGTGTGACTGCTAAAATCTCTAGCATAAAATTAGACTGAACGAATAGAAATTGAATGTCTAGATCAAAGGAGGTGATGGACTGCTCTGTGCTGCTCAGAGCACATCTGGCTGTTTGTGCTCATCTGAGGTGCTACGTTCTAAGGGGAATGTGGATGGGATGATCAGGGGAAGACAACCACGACTGTGGATAATCTCGAAATGACTATTTTTTTATTGTTTAGATAATACATGTTTTAGTTTTTATATTTCTTCCAGATTACATTTAGATGCACTTTTAATAATTATTTTCTGTCATTTTATGATTCATATTCTCTCTGTCCCTCTTCCCCAAGATGACAGGTAATATGATATCAGTTGCACATGGGCTATTATGCAATATATAATTCCTATGTTTGTCATATTGTAAAAGAAGACATATCGTTTATACTAGAGGAAAGAATATGAAGAATCTTCAATCTCCATTCAAACTTCATTAGTTTCTTCTATGGAGGTAGATAGCCTTTTTTGTTGTGAGTCCCTTGGAGTTGTCCCAGATTCTTGTCTTGTTAGGTCATTCATTGTTGATCATTATATATTATTATTATTATTATTATTTAACTTTTACCTTCCATTTTAGAATCAATACTGTGTTTTGATTCCGAGGCAGAAGGGTGGTAAAGGCTAGGCAATGGGGATTAAGTGACTTGCCCAGGGTCACACAGCTAAAAAGTATATAAGATCAAATTTGAACCAGGACCTCTCATCTCTGGGTCTGACTCTCTATCCATTGAGCCACATGACTGCCTTACCTTAGTCTGCTTTCCTCCCTCCCTCGCTCCCTCCCTCCCTCCCTCGCTCCCTCCCTCCCTCCCTCCCTCTCTTCCTTCCTCCCTCCCTCCTTCTTTCTTCTTCCTTCCTTCCTTCCTTCCTTCCTTCCTTCCTTCCTTCCTTCCTTCCTTCCTTCCTTCCTTCCTTCCTTCCTTCCTTCCTTCCTTCCTTCCTTCCTTCCTTTCTTCCTTCCTTTCCTTCCTTCCTTTCTTTCTTTCTTTCTTTTCTTTCTTTCTTTCTTTCTTTCTTTCTTTCTTTCTTTCTTTCTTTCTTTCTTTCTTTCTTTCTTTCTTTCTTTCTTTCTTTCTTTCTTTCTTTCTTTCTTTCTTTCTTTCATTTCTTTCTTTCTTTCTTTCTTTCTTTCTTTCTTTCTTTCTTTTCTTTCTTCCTTTCTTCCTTTCTTCCTTTCTTCCTTTCTTCCTTTCTTCCTTCCTTCCTTCCTTCCTTCCTTCCTTCCTTCCTTTCCTTCCTTTCCTTCCTTCCTTCCTTCCTTCCTTCCTTCCTTCCTTCCTTCCTTCCTTCCTTCCTTCCTTCCTTCCTTCCTTCCTTCCTTCCTTCCTTCCTTCCTTCCTTCCTTCCTTCCTTTCTTTCTTTCTTTCTTTCTTTCTTTCTTTCTTTCTTTCTTTTCTTTCTTTCTTTCTTTCTTTTCTTTCTTTCTTTCTTTCTTTCTTTCTTCTTTCTCCATCCATCCATCCATCCATCCATCCATCCATCCATCCATCCATCCATCCATCTATCTATCCGTCTGTCTGTCTGTCTGTCTGTCTGTCTGTCTGTCTGTCTGTCTGTCTGTCTGTCTATCTGTCTGTCTGTCTGTCTGTCTGTCTGTCTGTTTGTCTACCTGCCTACTTACCTACCTACTTATCTTCTCTGTGTGTCTCTCTCTCTCGTTTGTACAGGATTAAGGGCCCTTTCATAATTTTCATTTCATGCCTTGTCATGGCCAAAGAATTTATCACCCTGTGGCCAACTGACAGGTGAAGAACCTCTCTGAACTTAGCTAAACTGTTCCTGAAAAAACAGACATACCATCTGTCACAACTGTACTCAAAGCTTAGGAGGACCTGCCAGAACTTGCTCTTTCGTGGCATACATTTTGGGAACTCAGGGTCACCTCCATCCTATAATGAGATATTCAAGTCTAGTCTGGTTTTTGAGGCTATCTCTAAGTATTTTTTTTAAATCCTTGCCTTTCATCTTAGAATCAATAGTATGAACTGGTTCTATGGCACAAGAGTGGTAAAGACTAGGCAATGGGGGTTAAATGACTTGTCCAAAGTCCCACAGGAAGTGTCTGAGGTCAGATTTGAACCCATGACTTCCCATCTCCAGTCTTGCCTCTCAAGCCACTGAGCCTTCTCCTTTCCCTTTAATATCAATCCCAAGACAAAAGAGAGGACAAGAACTAGGCAATTGGAGTTAAATGACTTGACTAGGGTCACACAGCTAGGAAGTGTCTGAGGTCACATTTGACCTGAGCTCAGGTCCTCCCAACCCAGGCATGGTGCTCTATCCACCAGGTTACTTAGATGCTCCTGGTTTTCAGGGTAAAGACGTAAATAGACATGCTGGTGAAACTGATTCCATCAAATACCTAGAAGCACTAAGAAGCATCATTTCGTGAGACCCTTGGTTAACTCGTCATGCAGGGTTCATGAGAAATAAGAGACTGCCATGAGAGTAACACTCACGGCTTATGGATCAAGAGCTATTGAAGAGAACGAAGAAGTGGAGAAATTCTGTGAAGAAAGTGGAAAGCTCCTCCAAATCAAATCAAGGTAAAATCAGCTACTCAGTGATTTCCCTGTGAAGGAAGGCATAGTGAAGAACAGTAAAAAACTGTTGGGTAGAAATATGACTCAGATTTAAGAAAAGAAAGAGGCCAAGGGCTTATAGATGACTCCAAAGGCTGACATCTGGATATTATGAATGGTTTCCCGAAAAGATGGAAGGCATTGGGCATGGTGGGCACCAAACAATGCCTCAAAAAAAAAATGAAATGAACTAGCCTGTGTCTTAACAGGAAACAACTGGATACCAACAGAGAAGTAATTTTAGAATCAGCTTCTGTGTTCAATCAGATGATTGTGGCAGTGAGTGGCATAATTGGGTTTGGGGTCAGAAAGACCTGAATTCAAATCTAGCCTCAGATATTTACTGGCTGTGTGGCCCTAGGACCCTAGGCAAGTCACTTAATCTGTTTGCATCAGTCTCCTCATCTGTAAAATGGGAGTAATAATAATAATAATAATAACACCTGCCTCCCAGGGTTGTTGTGAAGATCAAATAAGATAATAATTGTAGAGCATTTAGCACAGTGCCTAGCACATAGTAAGTGCTATAAATATACCAGCTATTATTAATATTAAGTCAGAACTTAGACACTAGTTCTCTGATGTTGAGAAAATCACATAATGCTTGCCTCAGTTTCCTCATCTGTAAAATGGGGATAATAATAATAATGCCTATATCCCAGGGTTGCTGTGAGGATCAAATGAGAAAATAATTGTAAAGCCCTTAGCATGGTGCCTGGCACATGTAATTTAACTGATTAGTCATGTCTGGCTCTTCATGACTCCATTTGGGGTTTTCTTGGCAAAGATACAGGAGTGGTATGCCATTTCCTTCTCCAGCTCATTTTATCGATGAGGAAACTGAGGCAAACAGGATTACATAGCTAGTAGGTTTCTGAATCCAGATTTGAACTCAGGTCCTCTATGTCCCAGGACTTAGTGCTCTATCCACTGTAGTAAATGCTATATAAATATTAGGTATTATTATAGCACTTAGTACAGTGCTTGACATACATTAGGAGCTTAATATTAAATAATTAGAGCTAATTAACTAACTAATTAACTAATAAGAACAAAAGTCAAAATTAATGCCAGGTCTAGCAAAAGGAGGTCCTAGTTTCAAATCTGGCTTCAAATATTCCTTAGCTATACGGCCCTTGGCAAGTCACTTAACCCAATAGCCTAGTTCTTGGTACTCTTCTGCCTTGGAACCAGTGCTTAGTACTGGTTCTAAGATAGAGGGTAAGGGTTTAAAAAAAGTCAAAATTAATGCCAAGCTAGAAGAAAAGACCAAGATGAGAAGAAAATGCCACATGCAATTACTATAGTTTCAATCTGACCTTTTCAAGTACGATGTTGATGCTGGAAATAGGAAATAGATAAAGAAGAAAATATCAGTGTGGGTCTTCACCATTTCCTACAGAAATCTGTCATTAAAGTGTAAAGTAATTGCCACAATAACAAAGCAAGAGTCAGGGTTTAAAACTCAGCTATGTGGAAATATCTGGTGGACCAGTGGATGGAACAATGGGTCTGGGATCAGGAAGACCTAAAATAGATACTTCCTAGACTTGTGATCCTAGGCAAGTTATTTAACTTCTGCCTGCCTCAGTTTCCTCAACCATAAAATAGAGATAATAGCCACGTTGAACTAGATAATATTTGTAAAAAATGTTTAGTATTACGTGTCTGGCACAGTTGGCATTAAATAAATGCTTATTCTCTTCCCCAAAGGAAACACTTGATCTCTTTGTCAAATGATGAGACGTGACAGCCAAGGGCAATACCAGTTTGGAACCTAAACTCATTTTCAAAAAGTAGAGGGCAGGTGAATATGAGTAATTTTGCCTTCTAAGTGAAGTGAAGAAGAGGAGAAGGAAAAAATAAGTCTGCAGAAAGCTTGGTGTGAGATCTAGACAAAAGATATCATTCCAAGAATGCTAATAGATGAAATTAGACAGAAGATAATAATTGGTGGTTGAACAAATCTGTTATCATCTCCGTAGCAGATTGTCTTCATTATCAATGACAGCTGAACCACCACATTTGGACTTTTACCACCTTAGCCCTTTCCTATTAGGAAGATGAGGCAGCACCAAAAATAGCAAAGATGGGAAGAGTAGACCAAATCTATGAAAAGGAGATCTGTGTTGGAGATTCTATGATTTTGAAAACCTTGAAGGAAAGATTTGGGGAGAGAAAATTTTAGAATCTGGAAAAAGGATAGATAAAATGCCATGGCTTAAAATTCTGTGGGATGCGGTGGCTCAAAAAGGATGGGATGCTTTATTTTTTTAAATTTTTATTTAATTAGATAATTTAGAATATTTTTCTATGGTTACAAGACTCATGTTTCTTCCCTCCTCTCCACTCCCCTCCCATATATGACGCACAATTCCACTGGGTTTAACATGTGCCATCGATCAAGACCCATTTCCTTATTATTAGTATTTGCACTAGGGTGATCTTTTAGAGTCCACTTTAGGATGGAATGCTTTAAAAAATAAAGTTTGGATGGCAGAAACTCAGATAATTCCAGGCAGGAAAAAAAAAAGGAGGCACAGTATTAAGAGACCACTGTGGATATGTTACACATAAAGTAGGGAGAGGGAAAGACAGACAGATAGACAGACAGAGACAGTGAGAAAGAAAGAGGTGGAGAAGAGAGAGAAGAGAAAAAAAGAGAGGGAGAGACAGAGAGAGAAACAGGGAGAGGGAGAGAGGGAGAGAAAAGAAGATGAAGAAGAAGGAGGAAGAGGAGGAGGAGGAGAAGGAGAAGGAGAAGAAAGAAGAAAAAGAAGAAGATGATGATAGGGAGAAAAACAGGAGTACTTCGGACTGATATTGGAGTAATGGAGCCCCAGTGGGGGAAGAGATCATTATGATAGGAAACCCCAAACATAGAGAGAGATAAAGAGCAATGAAGAACTATTGGTAGAAGAAGCTTCTGAGATTTTTGATAGTAGCTATGGGGGGAAACTCCAGCAACAATTCCAGCTGGTGACAATGAGTGGAGCCAATATTTATTAGACTGCCTTCTAAGGTCCTGATACTAGCTGAGAATTACAGAGAACTTCTGGTAAAGATTTTTGTGACAGCAACAAAGAAAAATTGCTTGAGTAAAGCCCAGGATCTATAATACCAGTCTGGGAGGAAACAGCCTGAGAAGAGGTGGTGGCAAGGGCTAGGAGCTCTGGTAAAAGACATCTATCAAAGCTGTTTCAAGACCTCCCCCAGCAGGCCAATGAGACTTCACCTGGTCAAGTCACTTAGTGATGGGAGCTTTTGCATGTACTCTTGACCCAGACTGCAGAGGAGGGAGCTAGGGGTCATCCTGAGAGGTTCCCCCCATAATCATTCCTTTTCCCATTCCCCAGGAGCCTTGTAATAAAGTTGACTGAAATGAGAATGCATTTGAATCCTGTGGCTGGCAGGAGTCAAGTGAATATTCCACTAGGGGATTGCTGATAATGACCCAAATTCAGGAGTTCCTAGTGGAAACTCTGGGTGGGAAAGTGCACACATCTGGTTTTAAAGTGCCTACTATTAGAAGGCCAAAGAGAATGATTACTGAAGAGTCTCAGAGAAATGTAGTCTGTGTGAATCCAAAGCATCTTGGGTCATAAGCAAATTGACAATTTCAGTGGCTAGTGTGCCCCGCACAGACTACAAAGATAAAAATGGACCATTCCCTGCCACCAAGGAGCTTTGGTTCATTTTACTAGGTAATGTCTATGTACAAAACACATACAAAATAGTATCTTGGAAGATTTCTAACTTGGAAGATCTGTTCATTGGTTTATTTGCTTCGATATTGCAGTTGACTATGGCGATTCAAAATGGTTGATCCCCCCCACAAAGAAATACAAACCAAATCACTGGATTTTAAGTTATTATAGTGTCTTAACCTGTTTCCTGTAATATGATGTGAAGAGGTGTGACGTGAAGAATATTTGCACTATTCACTTCATGGAGGTATTCTAAGGAAAGCACGTTGTAAAATTAAAGGCACAAGGCTTCATGTAACTTAAAAAAGCATTTACAAAATAAAGGCAAGATAAATTTTTTTTTCTTGCAGAAGGGCTCTAGCAACTGGAGATAGCAGGGAACATTTCATGTAGAAAGTGTCACTTGGGCAGAGTTTTGAAGGACAAAAGGGATTCTAAGAGGCAGAGGTGGAGTGGGAGCACGTTTCAAACATGAGGAACAGCTAGTGCAAAGGTGTAGAGACAGGAGATGGGATGTCATGTATGAGGAACAATAAGAAGACCAGTTTAGCAAGGCAGTAGTCTGTGAGAAGGGTGGCTAGGTGGTGGATAGAGTGCCAGGCCTAGAGTAAAGAAGACTCATATTCAAGAGTTCAAATCTAGCTTCAGACACTAGCTATGTGACACTGAGTAAATAATTTCTCCTTATTTTCCTCAGTTTCCTCATTTGTAAAATGAGCCAGAGAAGGAAATGGCAAACCACACCAGTATCTTTGCCAAGAAAACCCCAAATGGAACTATGCTCAAAGGGCGACAAAAGAATGTCTGCCCTTTGATCCAGCCATAGCACTGCTGGGTCTGTACCCCAAAGAGACAATGGAGAAAAAGACTTGTACAAGAATATTCCTAGCTGTGCTCTTTGTGGTGGCCAAAAACTGGAAAATGAGGGGATGCCCATCAATTGGGGAATGGCTGAACAAACTGTGGTATATGTTGGTGATGGAATACTATTGTTCTAAAAGGAATAATAAAGTGGAGGAGTTCCATGGAGACTGGAACAACCTCCAGGAAGTGATGCAGAGCGAGAGGAGCAGAACCAGGAAATCATTATACACAGAGACGGATACACTGTGGCACAATCGAATGTAATGGACTTCTCCATTAGTGGTGGTGTAATGTCCCTGAACAATCTGCAGGGATCTAGGAGAAAAAACACTATCCATAAGCAGAGGACAAACTGAGGGAGTAGAAACACCGAGGAAAAGCAACTGCCTGACTACAGCGGTTGAGGGGACATGACAGAGGAGAGACTCTAAACGAAACTCTAATGCAAATATTAACAACATGGCAATGGGTTCGAATCAAGAACACATGTGATACCCAGTGGAATCACGCGTCGGCTATGGGGGGTGGGGGGGGAGGAAAAGAAAATGATCTTTGTCTTTAACGAATAATGCTCGGAAATGATCAAATAAAATGTTATAAAATTAAAAAAAAAAAAGAAAACCCCAAATGGGGGCAGGAGGGGTAAATCATGACCGAAAAATGACTAAACAACAATAGACTGAGAAAGGGAGGAATCTAAAAGGTTAAAAAGGTAGATTCAGACCAGGTTGTAAAGGGCTTAAAAACTAAATTAGATATGGGGGGTGGGGGGGAGGAAAAGAAAATGATCTATGTTTTTAACGAATAATGCTTGGAAATGATCAAATAAAATATATTTAAAAAAAAACTAAATTAGAGGAGCTTCTATTGGAATCCTTAAGGCAATAGGGAGATGTGAGGGAGAATTGATTGAGATAAGGGAGAAAAATGAGGATGCCATTGCAATAATCTTGTTAAGAGATGATGAGGGCATGAGCTAGGCTGCTGGATGTTGAGTGTAGAGAAGATGACAGAGGCCAGTGGTTACCTAAGTCTGAGTCTGGTGACATATTTTGTGTTTATTGTCCAAGGGCCAGACCAGTGTTAGCCAAATTCAAAGATGCTCGTCACCTGAAGGCTAGTTAATGGCTAATGACATTTTTTTGTGGTTATAGCAACTCATGATATGTCAACAGAGGCATGGAAGAGTTTATCTCTACATGGTAAAAAGAGTGCCCATGCTGATGAAATCACAGACTTTTCAGTCTAGAAATAATGAAATTAATAGAACCATTTAAATACCAAGTGTAAAATAAAAATAAAGTATAGGAGTTGGGCAGGTGAATGGAGCCATTAGTTGATGGGGATCTGGAGAAGAGGGCAGGAATAAGAGAAAGCCTATAAAAAAGAGAAGTTTTGACCTGGAGTTGTTTTTGTTTTTGTTTTTAATTCTTACTTTCTAATTGGTTCCAAGGCAGAAGAGTGGTAAAGATTAGACAGTTGGGGTTAAGTGACTTGCCTAGGGTCACACAGCTAGGAAGTATCTGAGATTTGAATCCAGGACCTCCCATCTCTAGACCTCACTCTTTATATATATATATACATCTGCCCTGACATGGGGTCTTAAAGAAGAACTACATGGCTTAACAGAGAGGAAAGGGTAGTTGTTTCAGGCAGCTGGTAGCTACTAACAGCATTTGGGGCATTTAAAAATTAATTTAATTAAACATTTTCAATTATTGAGCATTGATTTTTTTCTCTTTCCCATCTCTCCCACTCCCAATTGAGAAAAAAAAGTAAAAATGCAAAACTCTTGGAACAAATTTGTATGGTCAAGCAAAAAAAATTCCACATAGGCTATTTCAAAAAACTATATATTTTATTCTGCATAATGGCTTGATAATTTTTGTCACTAGGTGAGTAGCATGGTTCATCATTAGTCCTCCGGAAGCAAATTTGGTCACTGTGTTTTTTAACCCTTACCCTCTGTCTTAGAAGTATTGGTTCCCAGGCAGAAGAATGGTAAGGGCTAGGCATTTGGGGTTCAGTTAGGAAGGGTCTAAAGTCAAATTTGAACCCAGAACCCCCTGCCTCTAGTCCTGACTCTCTATCCATTGATCCACTAAGATGTCTGTTGCAAACACTTAATTACCCCACACTTCCTTTAGAAGGACCCATGTCTATTATTTTAAACCCTTACCTTCCATTTTAGAATCAATACTGCGTATTGGTTCCAAGACAGAAGAGAGGTAAGGGCTAGGCAATGGGGGTTAAGTGACTTGCCCAGGATCACACAGATAGGAAGTGTCTGAGGCCAGATTTGAACCCAGGACCTTCCGTCTTTAGACCTGGCTCTCAATCCACTCAACTACCCAGCTGCCCCCAATCCATCTGTTTAATATGGCTACACTACTGATGGGCAGTGAGACATTGGAACAGAACAATCTCTGAAGAATTGAAAACGAATGTCATAGAGAGAGCAGTGGACAAATGTAAGGATGGAGTGAGCAGGCCACAACATAAAACCAATGAAAAACTGAAGAATAGGAGGATGCTACCAAGGATACATATGGTAAGAAGAAAAGATGGTCTGGTCTAGTGGTGAGAATGAGGAGAACGTGACAGGAGAAATGGAGGAAGGTTGGGTAGATGGACCTTGTAGGTCCTGTGGAACCCAGAGAGCATTGATGTCTTGGTTGTGTTATAAAATAATCAGGAAACTATTACGAAAGTGTCCAGCATGACATCTTTGCTGTCACGTGAATCAGCTATCTGGGCAGCTAAGAGATACGGTGGATAGAGCATGAGATTTGGATTCAGGAGATTTTGGATTTTCATCTTCTGAATTCAGATCTGGCCTCATATACTTATTAGCTAAGTGATCCTAGGCAAGCCTTTAACCCTGCTGGCCTCAGTTTCCTCATTCGTAAAATAAACTGGAGAAGGAAATGACAAACCACTCCAGTAACTCTGCCAAGAAAACCCCAAATGGGGTCAGGAAGAGTCTGAAAGGACTGAAGGAGGATCAACTATCTAAGCAGCCTCTTTGTTTTTTAATATAAGGATTAACCAGTTTCAGAGAGAGAGCCTGGGTCTTTGAAAAAAGAAATTTAGTCTTCCTTACGGCTTGTTTATGGGGTGGGGGTGTCTTCTTGTCTAACCCAATTAAGCAAAACATCTCTTTGGGCACCTATGACTAGATGGAAAAGGGAATCCTTAGAGGGACTAATTGGTAACTGGCTTCAGAAAAAGAATTCTCCAGGAGTGGACAGACACCGGCATTGCTAGTGTTCTTTTAAAGCAACCCCCAGACTCAAAATTAAACTGTATTCTCTTGTTTTACCAGGCTGTGGGATTGTGTCTTTTGTTTCAGGATTATTATGGAAGGAAGTGGACATTGGCTCAGGGCAGAGAGAATTCCAATTAGCAGGAGGAAACCACCATTTGGGTCCTCTTCAAGCAGAAATGCTCATAAGTTAATAAATTGTCCGTGACAGTCTTTGGCTAAAACACAGAGTGTAGTTTTTCTTCTACGATCCCTACTCCTTTTCGGTTGCTTCTACCCTCTTTTAGGCCCTTTTCATTTCTTACTCACGTGATTGCTATGACTTCCTTTTCTTTCTTTCTTTCTTTCTTTCTTTCTTTCTTTCTTTCTTTCTTTCTTTCTTTCTTTCTTTCTTTCTTTCTTTCTTTCTTTCTTTCTTTCTTTCTTTCTTTCTTTCTTTCTTTCTTTCTTTCTTTCTTTCTTTCTTTCTTTCTTTCTTTCTTTCTAACCCTTACCATCTGACTTTGAAACAATACTCCTATTGGTTCCAAGGCTGAAGAGTGGTAAGGACTAGGCAATTCAGGTTAAGTGACTTGCCCAGAGTCACACAGCTAGGAAGTGTCTGAGGCCAGATTTGAACCTATGATCTCCTGTCTCTAGGCCTGATGCCCCCCAGTTTTGTTTTTTTTTTAGAAGGGAAAAATTTCTCTAAGCTGGAAAGCAAAAGCTTAATTCTACCAAAATGCGCCTCTCTCTGCCTCCCTTTACCCTCCTGGGCCCTTCACAATTTCAGTGTGTTCAATAGTTTCCATCTTGTGCTGCTGAAACTTGGGCAGCTCCCAGAGAGGCACAGTCATTCGGACCTTCCATTCAGTTTTGCTGACCTTGTGAATGGCAGACTCATGGGTGGGAGCATTCCATGTGTTTGCACAGCTCACCCTGCCAGTCATGGGCATCTCTTTCCCTCAGGATTTCCCAGCTTACTCTTTTTGGTCTCATCCTGGCCTTTTAGCCATGTCTCTACTCCCTCCTTCCCAACACAAGCTTGTCCACTCTCATCAAACAGGCCTTCTCATGGCCCTAGAGTGGACCTTCCCTATTCCTTCTTAGGAGTTTGCTCATGCCAGTCCCCCGTATCTTCATTGCTTGTTCTCTCCCCCATAGAAAGCCCATCAAGATCTTATTCAATGTTCAACTCAAGACCTAACTCCTCCAAGAAGCCCTCCCTGATTCCCCAAGCTGAAGTACTAGTCATCATGCATCAATAACATTTCTGGAGCAATTTACAAAGTGCCATTCTCTAATCAGACAGGATTACCAAAGTACCTCCCTCAGTCTCTGTCTGTCTGTCTGTCTTTTTCTCTGTGCCTCTGTCTCAGTTTCTTTCTCTGTCATTCTCTCTCTCTCTCTGTTTCTTTCTCTTTCTCTGTGTCTTTCTCTCTCCCTCTCCTTCCTTCCCCCCCCTCTCTCAATCTCTCTCTTTTTCTCTCTGTATGTTTCTGTCTCTCTTATTTTCTCTCTGTCTCTGTTTATGTCTCTCTCCCTCTCTCCCTCCCTCCCTCCAACTCTGTCTGTCTTTCTCCTCTCTCTGCCTCTGTCTGTTTGTCTCTCCCTTTCCCCCTTCCCCTCCCCCTTCCTCTCCCTCTTCCCTGTGTTTCTCTGTCTCTCTCCTCTCTGTCTCATTTTCTTTCTCTGTCTCTCTCCCCTTCCATCTCCCCCCCTTTCACTCTTTGTCTCTTTCTGTCTCTGTCTCTCTCATTTTCTTTTCTCTGTCTCTGTCCCTCTCCCTGTGTCTCTCTCCTCTCTGTCTCTATCCCTTCCCTCTCCCCCCCTCTCTGTCCCTCTCCCCCTCCCTCCCCACCTTCCTGTGTTTTTCTGTCTGTCTCCCCCTCCCTCTCCCTCTCTGTTTCTGTCTCTCTGTCACTCTCAAAAGCTCTATCTTCTGTCTTAGACTCAAAACAAAGTTTCAAATCTAAGGCAGAAGAGCAGTAAGAGCTAGACAATTGGGGTTAAGTGACTTGCCCAGGGTCACATAGTTAGGAAGGGTCTGAGGTCAAATTCAAATCCAGGATGTCCCATCTCTAGGGCGGGCTCTCCGTCCATTGAGCTACCTACCTGCTTCCCAAAGTAGCTTTCTCCTAGCAACTCTATTAGATTTCTAGTCTTTGTATTATTCCCTCTCTAAAAAGAAGGAAGCACAGACACAGAGAATTTAATTGGCTTGCTCATTATTGCATCGAGGGGTTCTTAGCTGGTTTTAGGTCACAGATCCCTTTGGTAGTCTTGGTGAAGCTTGTGTATCCTTCTCAGACTTTTTTGAAAAATTCACAATTAAATGGAATGCTTCATTTCAGCTAGAAGTGAGTAAAAACAAAGCTGCAATGCTCCCTCACTTAAGTTCAAAGATAGCCGGTAATAAGAGTAACTAGTATCTAGGCAGCATTTTAAGGTTTGTGAAGATTTTTACACTAATTTTGTTAGTATTATGATATCTTTATGTAAAAATGTTATATAATTAAATTTACAGATAAATTGTATTCTCTCTGGATTCTTACAGCAAAGCTGAGCCGTAGGTGCTTTTATTATCCCAATTTTATAGATGAGAAAACTGAGGCAGGCAGCAGTTAAGCAACTTGCCTAGTCACAAAGTTGCTGCCGTTGCTGTTCATCCTTTGGAAGAAGACTGTAAATTGGGTCTAAGCGAGGCAGAGCTGCCCAAAGTCTTCAGCCTTTCGCTCTTTCCCAGAGTCCAGTGGCAAGATAACAGGATGACGGGGGATTGCTGGGGATGCAATGGCGACTTTTGACTTCTTCAGTGTCAAACCAAGCTTTGTGGCTATTGGAATAAATTGTTCTCACCTGCCCCTTCCACCGAGAAGTCTTCACATACTCACGTGTCTGCTCTGCTCTGTTCAAATGGAAGTTCCCCGAGGCCAGGGACATTTTCCTTTTTTATTGTATCCTTGGTGCCAAGAACAGGGAAGACAATTTAATAAATATTTGTTTATAACTTGAGGTATTTAAAAAAAAAACAAAACATTCCTTCTGTCTTAGAACCAATATTGGTTCTAAGGCAGAAGAGTGGTAAGGGCTAGGCAATGGGGGTTAAGTGACTTGCCCAGGCTCACACAGCTAGGAAGTATTTGCTTTCAGATTTGAACCCAGGACCTTCCTTCTATCCACTCAGCTACCTAGTTGCCCCCCTTACGGTTTGCTTATTGATTCCAGATGCTCACTTTGGGGGAGGTGGGGTTAAAAATAAAGGGGAGTCGGAGGAATTTCCTTGCCATCCAACAAACTGAACTTGTCCCTCATTCCAATCCTGCCCTCCTCCAGAATCCCTTCTTTCCCCGACACTGGCGAGCTCATTCTGGGCTTCCCCACCCTGCCCAGTTGATAAATTGAGGCCTCCTTCTGAACTTTGGCATTCAACCCCCCACCCCGCCCCCAACTGTTCTTTCGTGTGGTTTGGGAAGGACAAAAGACGACTTTTGTTGATGGGGCAGAAATTACACGGTGGGTATTTCTGGCATGAATGCCAGAGTTTGATGCTTTGGGTTGGTTTAGCAAAATTTACCTCAAAGTCATGGAAATATGCTTCTAATTACAGAATGGATGTTACAGCATCCATCGATGTGGGGCAGCTGGAATGAGGAACCTGGGGAGGGGTCTGGGGGGCAGAGACTGCCCAGCAAGGGAATTAACCACTTCCTAACCGCCAGTGGGTTGAAATCCCCATGAGATCCTGCTTCCAATGCCAGAAAGACTTGGGATTCTTGGCTTTGGAAAGTACAGTGGTCTTGGACATCACCTGTGGTGCCATTGGCCTCTACTCTTTGCCCCTTATGGCACTTTGCCCCCTATAAGAATGCCATCTGGCTTTAGTCCCCAGGGCTGCCCAGTTCACCACCCTATTCAGATGTGTCCTTCCTGGCCAGGACCGCTTGATCTAAATTTACTTTTTTGCCTTCCTTCAAGTTGGTCAATGGCCAACCCCTTCCATTGGGCTAAGGTAGACAGTGCAAATAGAGAGGGTGCTGGCTTCTGAATTTGGAAGCCCTGAATTTGAATCCAGCCTCAAGTAGTTTCTAGTTGGAAAAATCATTTGATTTCTCCCTGCTCCAATTTCTTCATCTGTAAAATGAGAATAATGCTAGTACTTTCATTGTAGAGTTGTTAATGAGGACCAAATGAGATAACTTATATGAAGCGCTATTTAAATTGGTTATTATTAGTAGGACCTAAGACTACTATCACTCTAGTGGTGTGCTGGTAAATGTTTAATTGACTTGCCAGAAAAACATTGTGCTTATGATGTGTTTTTCGTTTCACCCACATTAACATTTTATCCATCATTTTTAAAAGTCCAGACGGTCAACATGATTATAAGTCAAGTCCTGATTTGTGTAGGATTTCTCAAGTGCAAATATTCATACAGAAAATTTAACAACAATTTAACTCTCCTGAACCTTCAAACTCATTTCAGCACACCCAAGTATCTCTCCTATAGGTTGTTCATCTTTAATTTTGAAGAGGACCAATGATGTCACAGGTGATGTCTTTTAGATTTAAGTGAGAATTACACAAAGTCATCAGCCTCCTCTCTTCCAGAGTCATTGGAATCCAGTGGCAAGATTTAATAGTAAATAAAAATTCCAGTTGTTGATTGTTATAAGAATCAATAATCATGGTGTGGACAAAATTTTCTTATCTGGATTACATATTATATTATATATAATATATTGTTTATAATATACTTATAAAATTTCATAAAATTATACATGATATAATTATAACACCACACATCATATAATTATTAAAATTATATTATATTATTAGTTAAATGTGTGACCTTGGAATCAGGACTCCTCACACATATAACTAAATAATATACTCATTAAAAATTATAAAAAAAATCTCTGTAGAACTCTGCCAAAAGAGTTTGCAAATGCCTTCAGTGTCTCGGAATATATCGAGAATTTTCTGAGTTTAGGGAGTCATATTATCTCATTTGACTTTGAAGCTACCAGAATAGCCTTGGCCATCCTTATTGTCATCATATATGGAATAAATGGTCACTTAATCTGCCCTATTGAAAGAAGATACAGCAAACTGACTTTCTTGAAAGAGGAAATTCAATGGATATAACCTATATCAGACTATTTACCTCTCTGGGGAAGGGAGGGAAGTATAGGGAAGGATAAAATCTGAATTCTAAAATGCCAGAAACAATTGTCAAAAATTGTTTCTATGTGTAACTATATGTGTGTGTGTGTGTGTGTATTATTTTAAATTTATTTATTTTTAAGAGGAAATCTAGTGACTAGACCTTCTTCAATGGGGATTACAGCTAACTGATCTCCAGGTAAAGCAAAGATAAGGTTGCCCTTCATTCAAAGGAAGAAGAGATGTAGTTGACCAACCTTGAGGTCAGGGAATTTATAATCTGATTCTTTTGCATACTATATAAATATTTACTACATTGAAAAGTTCAGGGTCTCAAGACCATGCAGGGTGTGATTTGCGTTCTCATAATAAAGTCATTTTTGCTCAATATATTGTTCCCAGTGCTTTTCTTTTACAGGTGGGATCTCCAGTTAACCATACTCTGTTTTCAATCTTTTTCTGAGCCCCAATTTTTTCTTCTGAGAAAAGAAGAATTAGAAATGGCGGTCTTTCTCCTGACTACACCACTTTTAAAATTTCATTCAATATAATGATTGTTAAACTCCTGTTCAGCTCAGACTCTCATGGTTATATATGATTCTGTAATACTTTAAGATTTCAAAAAATTACTATTACTAGAATATTAATAGCACTTGTGTAGTAGTATTATATATAGTAGCCGCATCCCTCCATTCTCCATCTGTATCTCTGGTCAGTTTCAGTTCCATAAAACAAGATGGCCCCGTGCCAGGTACCCTTGGTGTCCCCTTCCTGCCTCCCTCCCTTTCCAGTTTCCCTTTCTGGGTTGTCTTCTCCCATTAGATTGCAAGCTCTTTGAGGACAAGGGCTATCTTTCTGTTTCTTACTTGCATTTCTAGTGTTTAGCACAGTGTTGGGCACATGGTGTTAGTTATTTCAGTTGTGTCCAACTCTTTGTGACTGTTTGGGGTTTCCCTGGGAAAGAATGTTGGAACAGCTAGGTAGCAAACAGATAGAGCTCCAGGCTTGGAGTTTGGAGGACTTGGGGTCAAATGTGACCTCAAGACACTCACTGTGTGAACCTGGGCAAGTCACTTGATCTCTATTGCCTAACCCTTACTGCTCTTCTGCCTTGGAACTGATACTGAGACAGAAGGTAAGGGTTTTTTTTTTGGGGGGGGGGGGGGAGAATGCTGAGTGGTTTGCCATTTCCTTCTCCAGCTCATTTTATAGATGAGGAACTGAGACAAACAAGATTAAGTGACTTGCCCAGAGTCACACAGCTAGAAGGTGTCTAAGACCAGTCTTGAACTCATGAAGGAGAGTCCTGATTCCAAGCCCTGCATTCTCTCCACTGAACCACCTAACTGGTATTTCATAAATGTTTATTGAATCCAATCATCATCATTATTATCATTGTTCTTATTGTTACTGTTTACTGACTATAGAGTTGCATTCAAAGCTCTAGCTCACTATAGGCTAGCAGAGAGCAGATTAAGAAGACCCAAGTTCAAGTTTCACCTCCGACACATTCTAACTTCCTGACTTTTGGGGGAAGCCACTTAACCTTTCTCAATTACCTTAGACAATTCTCAAAAACTAAGTGATCCAGAAGGGGCCCATCAGCGGTGGGAGAGGAAGTTTCTGACAGGAAGTTCCCTATACTGTTGAAACTATAGGTCTAGTAAAAAAATAGTATTTCTATCTATAAATAAGTATATTAATGGATTAATTGTCCCCAGCCTAGAAGTCCATTGGCTCATGGACTCCATCACACTGCTGATCAGTCCAGAAGTTTTTTTGCTTTTTAAAAAAATCCTTACCTTCTATTTTAGTATCAATTCTAAGACAGAAGGGCAAAGACCAGGCAATTAAGGTTAAGTGATTTGCCCAGGGTCAAACAACTAGGAAATGTGAGAGGTCAAATTTGAACCCAGGACCTCCTGACTCTAGGCCTGACTGTCAATCCACTGTGCTATCTAACCTTGACCCACTCCATTTCTGACTTGGGCTTGTTCTTCCTTCCTTAGATCATCCCTTCTTCCAGGGACCCTCCATACTGGTGATGGACTTGTGAGAACTCCCACTGCAGCTCAGAATTCTCAAGCTCAAGAGACCTACCAGCTGTGGCCTCCTCAATACACAACATTCAATCCAACTCAACTCAATTCAATTCTATAATACTTTTTTTAAATTTAAAATTTTTGGAAAACTCTTATATCTTGGGATCAATACTAACTATTGGTTCCAAGGCAGAAGAGCAGTAAGGACTAGACAGTTGGGGTTAAGTGACTTGCCCAGGGTCACACAGCTAGGAAGTGTCTGAGGCAAGATTTGAATCTAGGACCTCCCATCTCTAACCCTAGTGCTCTATCTATTGAGCCACCAAAATGCCCCCAGGACTGTAATAATTTTTTATTACCCCCCCCCATCATATCTCTCCTCTAATGCCTTCCTTGCTTATCTTTATTGATGATGTAAAGAGCATCAGGGCAGCTAGATGGAGCAATGGATAGAGCATTGGATTTGGAATCAGCTTGATTTAGCTAAATTGCTTTTTTAATTTTCTTTTTCTACAGAGGATAACTTATTGG